>NW_015639247.1:1186597-1191390 GCF_001515625.1 Sinocyclocheilus rhinocerous
CTGAACACATCTGTCCATGTCAGTTTCTGCATTGTTGTGCTTTAGCCCCGCCTACTTTGACATCTCATTGGCCCAAAGTCCTGCTATATGTTAAACATCAACTAGTCCCGCTCACTATGAAATCTCATTGGCCCAAAGTCCTGCTATATGTTAAACAGAAAACTGCCCCGACCACTATGGAATCTCATTGGCCCAAAGTCCTGCTATATGTTAAACATCAAACAGCCCCGCCCACTACGAAATCTCATTGGCCCAAAGTACTGCTACTGCTACATATTAAACATCAAATCCCTTCCGAATGGCTGTTATTGTGTGGCTTTAAAATATTCAAGCAGCTTCACCTTGTGAATGACCTTTATGCACGGACAGATGGACGGATGGCTGCGCATAAACAGTATTCCAGATGATAAATTTCACTGGTCACCCGTCTGCAACTCATTTATCTTTCTCTGCGAGTTGTTTACCAACACCTGTGGGACGTCACCTGCTTTGAAATGCAGGTCATATCTGCACGTGTGTTCCTCTCATCCCAGCGTTGACTTCGTATCTGAGTCTAATTTACACGATTGAGTTTGAGTTTCCTTCATTAAGTCCTGTTGTTTCTCTGATTCTCTAACTGTGAGTCTGTTTGCAGCGTGATTTGACCTCTGTGCCAAGGTTCCTCTTTAATTTTAGATGAGTGCGTAGGAGACGACGGGTTTCTGTGAGGATTAGAGTCTCGCGGGAGACAAATGCACCAAAATACCTCCATGTGGTAAATATCACCTGGTTTGTGCTCGCGCAACACGCTAAAATCCCATTGGATTAGCTGTAAAAAGGACATATAATGGGATCCCAGGTAACACATTTAGGTTAGAAATACATTGTGGGAACATTGTTTTGAAATATTTCTGAAATGTCCAGTCCAGTTTTCTAAACGTTACAAAAAAATGCTTCTTATTTTCACCCAAAATCAAAGTTTTATTTTTAATATTCTAAGAACATTAACATTTCTTAGAACGTGCCACTAACTTTATTTTCACCCAAAATATAAGGTTATCTGAATGTTTATTTTTAATATTCTATAACCGTTAAAATGTCCAGTTTTCTTGTTGTGATTATAATGTTATTTAAAGGTTACAAATACGTTTCATACAACATTCTACTAACTTTATTTTTTACCCAAAATTAATAGAATAAATAGAATATAATAGAATTGAATAGAATATTTTTAAATAATCAAAGGACATTGAAATTGTTCAGTTTTCTTGTTGCTTCTGGAGTGAGGCTTATTATGATTGGCTGGTTTGAAGACTCACATCTCATTGGCTAAAGGGAACTCACACACATGACAATATGCAAAAGCAGATTCAGCAATCAAACTAGATAGTAAAGTTTGACAAGTCAAATTTTAAATTTGGCTTGAGAAAGCCGGACCAGAACGTTTGAAAAACTAGCATGTTTCTAGCATGATTACAATGTTGCTAGCATGTTTCTAGCATGATTAGCATGCTGCTAGCATGTTTCTAATAGCTAATATCGGTCGATTTTATTCCAAATCTGCTCCATTGATTTGTGGAGTTCCTCAAGGTTCAATTCTTGGTCCAATCCTGTTCTTACTGTATATGTTATCCTTTGGTTCTATTTTTCAAAGTTTGTTTTCATTGTTTTGCTGTCTACATGAAGTTGAACTATGGATGTCAGCAGATTTTTTACATTTAAGATGAAAGTAAGACCGAGATAATTTGATTTGGGAACTCTTGATTCTCAAGGTCTCTCTGATTTGGGGAACTTTGCTCCTGTCTGTAAATCGATAGTTAAGAATCTTGGGGTTCAGTTTGATGTCTTTCTGAAATTTGATAGACAGATCAACTCGGTGGTTAAATCCTGTTTCTTTCATTTGAGATTAATAGCTAAGGTAAAACCATTTCTGTCATCTAACAATTTTAAGAAGCTTATTCATGCCTTTATTTTTGTATGATTTAATATGTTGCTAGAGTGATTTAGCACACCGCTAACATGTTTCTAGCATTAATTAGCACATTGCTAGCATTAATAACATGCTGTTAGCATGACTTTGTACACTGAAAGCATGCCCTAGGCTAGTTGCTAAGTTTGGCTAGTGATAGATACATTGTCTCTCAATGCTATGACAACGTATATCCAACATTAATAAAGACTAATAAGAACATTCCATGAACATAACTTTAAGAACATTTTGTCCTATAACTTTTGTTAGCTGGGATCTCCTGATGCATTATGGGAAGAATGACTGTGTAGACTTCTGAAGTGAACTTTCAACTTGTCCTGATGTTATTTTCCAAGTCTTCTGTTTGATTCTTCGACTCTGAAATGGGACAATCGGCGTCAGCGATAACATTCAGCGCGATATCCGCCCTGAGCGTCCATTATAGTGCTAAGCTTTCCATGTGGGAAAATTGGATTTTATGCAAATAGGCTCTGACAGAGAGACAAAACGTGGGAAAATGAGCTTGAATGTGTTTGCTTGGCCCAGATCCACCAAGTCTCATTTCACGCTGGGGCATTTGGATTAGCACAGCGCTAATAAGCTACCCGAAGCTTTCCTGATTAGAAATAAATAAACTTGGGCTGGAGAAGGACAAATAAACGGCTCGACTGTTGTCGCCATTAGCATTCACGTCCAGATTTGACATTTAAGACGCCTCCGGAAAGATGCTTTCTATTAATTGCCGAACCTCTTGGACCGTGGAGTCAAATGTGAGCGAGATGATGGATGATGCAAAGCGCCGCGTGTTAAAGTCTGTTTTTACGGGCGACGTCTCGAAGGGCTTTGATGAGGGCCGGAGATTGGTGAGGCTTTTGATCTTACAATAACCACGAGAAACAACTAAGACATCAAGGCGACGGGAGACAGAAAGGGTCACGGCTCTAGCCGCTTTCATATTCAATATTTAATAATTTATGCTCGCAAGTTACAGTATGCTTCTGGAGTGAGGCTTATTATGATTGGCTGGTTTGAAGACTCACATCTGATTGGCTAAAGGGAACTCAAACACATGACAATATGCAAATGCAGATTCAACATCAGTTTGTACATGTAGAAACATTCAGATATGTGCAAATATACCTGTGTGTATGAATTGTGTTTTGCATCAGTGAATGTAAGTGTGGTCATGCATCATATGAATTAAGTTTCAAGTGAGTTTCTGTTTGCAAATACACACTACTGTTAAAAAGCTTTGGGTTAGTAATATTAATATTACTTTTAAAAAAATGTGGGGATCCTGTATAAAGGTGCATTTAATTGACTTTTTGACACATTTCCATGATTTTTACAGTCATCATATAGATTATTCTATAATATAATATTGTATAAATAATTTAATATAATGCCAAAACCAGTCAGAATTTGCTTTTCAGAACCATTTTTCAGTGGTTTATTTTTCAACCCTTACAATTTTTGAAAGAAATTAATACTTTTATTCATCAAGGATGCATTAAATTGATCAAAAATGACATTAAAGACATTTATAATGTTCTAAAAGATTTATATTTCTAACAAATGCTGTTCTTTTTAACTTTCTATTCATCAAAGAATCCTGAAAAATAAAATGTATCACAGTTTCCACAAAAATATTGTGCAGCACAACTGTTTTCAACATTGATAATAATCAGAAATGTTTCTCGAGCAGCAAATCAGCATATTAGAATGATTTCTGAAGATCATGTGACACTGAAGACTGGAGTAATGATGCTGAAAATACAGCTTTGATCACAGAAATAAATTACAGTTTAACAGATATTCACATAGAAAACAGTTATTTTAAATTGTAATAATATTTCACAATTTTTACTGTATTTTGGATCAATAAATGCAGCCTTGGTGAGCAGAAGAGACTTCTTTCAAAAACATTAAAACATCGCATTGACCTCAAACTCATCACTTTGTCACATCGTGCCTGACACGGGTAGAAGTCTTGATCTTTGGTCACTAATGAATTAAATCTCAGATAAAAACGTGAAGGAACAACGTGAAGAACATTGTAATTCTCTTTTCGAAGTTCCACAGCAAATTGCTTTTGTCAGTCACTGCTACGGCTATTAATGCAGCTCTGACATCTCAAGCCTTGAGTGTAAATAGAGCCGCAGCCCAGAGCGAGGAAACGCAAATGATCATTTGAAGACAGCGAGAGCCGAGTGGAGAGGAGACGGCCTTCTAGACATCGCTTTGTTAAATAACAGAAGAGGAGGAGACGCACATCAAAGTCTGCAAGAACAAATTGAGAAGGGAGTTTATGACGCGCCATCACTGCAGGAGTGCAGGGGATCCGTGTAGAACAGGAGAGGAAGGCCCATGTCTTGTTACTGCGCCAGATAAATATTAGATCTTAATTAGCACTAGAAAAGACTAGTTAAGGAGGGATTTTTTTCCCTTGATTAATGTGACTATATTCACTATAGCAGAGCTCATGTAACCTCTAAAGTCATGATTACATTCAAAATATAAAGCAGGTAAAATAACAGTTAAAACTATATATATATATATATATATATACTGTATACAGTGCATTCAGAAAGTATTCAGACCCCCTTCACTTTTTTCAATTTTGTTATGTTGCAGCCTAATACTACAATTGTTTAAATTCATTTTTTTTCTCATTAATTTACACTCCGTAGCTCATAATGACAAAGTGAAAACAGAATTTTAGAAATGTCTGTAAATTTATTAATTGAAACAATTGTAGTATCATGCTGCAACATAACAAAACTGGAAAAAGTGAAGGGGGGTCTGAATACTTTCTGAATGCACTATATATATATATATATATATA
>NW_015639247.1:1191611-1194228 GCF_001515625.1 Sinocyclocheilus rhinocerous
TAGAAATAAAAAAAATCATTACAAATAAATAAATAAATATAAATTTGGTTTAACCATGCAGAACACCATTGTTTTAGTATCACATAGATACTATTAAAGTTTTTATTATTATTATTTAATAATAATATTAATATTTAGAATGTTTTGGAGCCTTTTAATTTTAGTTTAATTTTAGCAATTTTGTGGTTTGATTATTAGTTTTTTGTTTTTTTAATATGTCTATATAGTATTTATTAATTTTTATTTCAATTAGTTTTAGATATTTCAGTACATCAAGTAAATGAAAATGAGAAATGCTGCCTTTTTAAATTTATATCAGCTAAAGCAAATTATTGCAAGTAACGTACAATTTTATATTTCAACCACAGAGGGCAATAGAGATACCAAAGTTCTGTAGCGCAGCTTTAATTCGATTCATAAAGTCTAGAAGATCTAGTGATCTGAAACTGTTTGGAGCCTCAGAAGGGAGTGATTCAGAGAGCACTACATATACAGCATTCACAATACACATCAGTAAAGAGCAGACCGTTCTGATTGCATTGTGTGAGCCTCACGCAACAGAAACAGCATCACTAATCTGTTATCGTTTCATCAGCACCGCACATGTGGAAGTGTGCAGTAAAGCTCTGGCTCTCATAAAGCACCCGATGCTCTGTGAAATGATTATCTGCTCATAATCTGCTGGATTAGACGTGTGTATTCAACAGCAGCTCGAAGATCTCGCTCTTATAATAAAGTCTCTGTTGCGTCGCTCCAGCGCAGATATTTTTGTGTTAAAGCGGCGTACTGATGTGTTAAAGCGTGTTTATGTAGAACAGGATTACAGATAAGAAGATTTGTAGTTTCTAGAGTTTCATATGGCAAACATGCAAAATTTATTTTCCTAAGACTCCCAAATGAAATCCATGACTCGCCGGCGTCTCAGTTCAGCTTGCTTTGAATTTCCTTTTTAAAAGCGGTGGTAAATCTTCTCGATAGCTTTCATTCTGGCAGCGTGGAATAGAATAAATTACACCTACCAGCACTGCATTGAAAGCACCACGAAAACATGACATGTTTGCGGAACGTCATAATTACCGGGTCGGTTCACTTAATTTCTTCAATTTCAGTTCGCATTCATGCCTAAACACACACATGAAAGGCAGATGTGTGTATAAATATAAAACCGCACCGGCGTTTACTTCACCGTGGGAACATTATGAACGCCACAGTTACAAAAGCAATAAAAGCATTTTCCAGAGGAATCGATTCTCTGATCTGAACGCAACATCTTCATGCCGTCAGATCTTGCTGGATCTGCTGAAGATGTTTGGATGAAACATGAAAACAACACTGAACACATTTACAAGCCCTCAAATCACATTTACATCATCTTTTGAGAAAAGTGCCATAAAACATACTGTAACTGTCAGAACTCAAGCTTCATCCGCCACCCAAATAGAGCAACTCTTCAAACATCTATTACTCCTAAACAGCAGGAAAAAATCATGATAAGTAGTGCTGGGCGGTATACCGGATCATACCGAATCCCGGTGTTTATTTTTGTTATGATATGAATTTTTAAAATACCGCAATCCCTTTTAGCGGCTTTTTCCCATCGAATATTCATACTGACAAACCTAGCGACTTTTCTGGATAAACCTTAGCTATGGTTCACTGAAAAAGTGTGCAATTTAATAATTTACTCACAGAGCCACATTGACATCCCAATATCTCTGGACATGAACCACACAGAGCCTTAAAAATTAAGAAAGCAAAAGTAAAGTTCGTTAAGAACTACAATATGGAAGGATATTAGGACGCCTTTAATACTTCTTGAATTACAGGCATGCAAACTTCAGGAAAAAGCACACAAAAAATGCTTTTCCCCCATTTCCGAACTGCCACCACTGGCATATAATGCAACACAGATCGCTAAAGTCAACAGATTTTACTAACAGACCAAACAATCTCTGTGTAAAAATAATACAATGATGCTGCCATCTTTCTAAAGTCATTTTATCCTCCTGTAATTTGGCTCTGAATCTCAGGTGAAACGTCATTTTCTACAAAATAGTGAATTACTCAGTAAATATACATCCATGACATTTAATATCTTGACTTTCTTATCCACTTACGTACTTCTAAACTGAAATATGTTTAGTTTACAGTCTTGTATCTTTTTGTCTAATTTTCAAATATTTTTGTATATTCTGTACGGGAAAAATGAATGGGAAAAACCAGTGCAGCTTGCACAGAAGATTTCTTTAAATAATGCGACATATTAATATAATAATTAAAATATTAATATTTTACCCACAAATGTTTATTGAAAAATTATCAAAATGTTTTACACAAAAATATAATATAATACTGTTTGTTTGATTGATTGATTGATTGATTGATTGATTGACCAATCATTATATTGACATATAAGGAAATGTATTGGCCAATAAATCAATCAATAAATAAATAAATACACCTGATTCCAATAGATTTTCCACACTTTTTCCTTCATTGACCTTGACAGTTTAAACCATCTGTTTAATAAAGATATCATGCTATAAAAAGGTTTTGCTAATTAAGCTTTAATTATGATTCTGAAACTGAAGTTAAAAATAAAAGCAGAAAGTAAAGG
>NW_015639247.1:1195120-1196374 GCF_001515625.1 Sinocyclocheilus rhinocerous
AATCATTTTTGTATATAAAACTGTCAAAAAAAAAAAAAAAAGTCCAGGAACAGGCATTAAATAAATAATAAATAAATAAACAGTCAAAAAATGTCTAGGAAAAAGTCATTATTTTTGCAATCAATCAAGCAATTTTTTATTAAATAATTATAAAATTGTGAAGAAAATGTCTAGGAACAAGCCATTATTGCCATAAAATGAAATGAAATTAATCATTTAAAAATATTTTTAAATAAATTATTATTTTAAAACATTTTTCATAAAATAGCTATTGTATATAAAATACAATTAAATGTATATTTTATTTATTTATTTTTGACAGTATACAAAAAAAAATCACTACGACTAAAAAACGTAAGTTCAATTGCTGCCTAGAGTTTTTATGATTTAATCAAACACATCACACGTAATTTTAACTTTCGTTATATTAAAGTCACTTTTTTTTAAAAATGAGTTAAATCCTGTACAAGTTACAGTAATGGAAAAACATGTTATCATGATTATCGATCACATTGATGACAGCAATTAATGACGTTGGCAAAATAATGATAGGATTCTTCCACACAAATGGACATATTTTCTTTCACACATATACTGTAAGATGACAAATATCTCTGACTGCTGATGAAAAACAGCAGATATGAAGATCCATATGAGATGAACGGCTGCTAAATTAAATATTGATTGTCAAGTGTCTGTCGGTAAACAGCATTTCCTCAAAGAAGAGTCTGAACCATGAGCGAGCGTACAAAAATATTGATTTCATATTCGTGTTTTCATGCGTATTCGCTATATATATATATATATATATACACACACACACACTATTGTTCAAAAGTTTGGGATCAGTAAGACTTGTAATGTTTTTTAAAGAAGTCTCTTTTGCTCATCGAGGCTGCATTTATTTGATCAATAATACAGAAAAAAACAGTAATCTTGCAAAATGTTATTATAATATAAAATAATGGTTTCTATTTTAATATACTTTAAAATGTAATTTATTTCTGTGATCAAATCTGTATTTTCAGCATCATTACTCCAGTCTTCAGTGTCACATGATCTTCAGAAATCATTCTAATATGCTGATTTATTGTTAGTATTATCAATGTTGTGCTGCCAAATATTTTTTTGGAAACTGTGATACTTTTTTCAGGATTCTTTGATTAATAAAAAGTTAAAAATAAAAAAACAGCATTTATTCAAAATTAGGGCTGCACGATAAATCGCATGCGATATTTAACGCGCATCTTGTCA
>NW_015639247.1:1196674-1197051 GCF_001515625.1 Sinocyclocheilus rhinocerous
AACTTTATATTCATCAAAGAATCCTGAAAAAAAGTATCACCGCTTCCAAAACAAATATGAAGCAGCAACAGTTTCAACATTGATAATAAATCAGCATATTAGAATGATTTCTGAAGATCATGTGACACTGAAGACTGGAGTAATGATGCTGAAACTTCAGCTGCGCATCACAGGAATAAATTACATTTTAATGTATATTAATATATAAAAAATGCAATTTTCCATCGTAATAATATTTCACAATATTATGTTTTTTTCTGTATTTTTGATCAAATAAACACAGCCTTGATGAGCATACGAAACTCCTTTAAAAAACATAAAAAATCTTACAGATCACAAACTTTTGACCGGTAGTGTGTATATATATATATATATAT
>NW_015639247.1:1199222-1210763 GCF_001515625.1 Sinocyclocheilus rhinocerous
GTAGTGTATATTGTTAGAAAAGATTTCTATTTTAAATAAATGCTCTTCTTTTTAACTTTATATTCATCAAAGAATCCTGAAAAAAAGTATCACCGCTTCCAAAACAAATATGAAGCAGCAACAGTTTCAACATTGATAATAAATCAGCATATTAGAATGATTTCTGAAGATCATGTGACACTGAAGACTGGAGTAATGATGCTGAAACTTCAGCTGCGCATCACAGGAATAAATTACATTTTAATGTATATTAATATATAAAAAATGCAATTTTCCATCGTAATAATATTTCACAATATTATGTTTTTTTCTGTATTTTTGATCAAATAAACACAGCCTTGATGAGCATACGAAACTCCTTTAAAAAACATAAAAAATCTTACAGATCACAAACTTTTGACCGGTAGTGTGTATATATATATATATATATATGAAATCTACCTGCAAAGCTCCAGTACTTTTAAAGTTTGAGGCACTTTTGTAAAAATGCTGTAAAATGAGGATGCTGTCAAAAATAATGTCATAAATAGATTTTCTTTATCGATTAACTTCTATTAAATAAATGAAATCATAATTTGGTGTGAGCATCCTCTGCGTTTAAAGCAGCTTTTGCTCTCGGTGCACTTGAGCAGAGTTTTTCAGGAGCTTTGCAGATAGCTTTCTTGAAGCGTCTTGGAGACACAGTTCTTCTGGATTGAGTCTGTCTCAGTTTGTTCTGTTTCTTCATGTAATCTCAGACAGACTGATGATGATCAGATCAGATCTCTGTGTGCAGCAAAATCTCACTGCATTATTACAATTAATGGCAAAATGCATGTTTGGAAATGTAAACTGATATTTCCTACTGACACACTACAGCAAAAGATAGAAATAACTGACTTAAAACCATTTTTAGCTGCTGAGAATACTAGTGTTCTGATCATTTTGGCCACCACTGTAACAGTATTTCTAATCAGATTCTCTGACTGTAAATCACTGAAATGCAGCATAAACTCCTGCAGCTTCACAGAAACAATGTGGCATTAATAAGTCTGCTAGTGTGTCAGCAGCTCAAGGCTCTGTCAGTGAATGTGTGTCATAAAGCTTCATTTAGCGCGCGAGAGCAAACATTTAGTCCCAGCAATTTACTGCAGGCGTTTCATAGCTGTCAATTAGAGCATCCGGCAGGTGAGAGAATACCGGACAATCGCACGCTCATTATGCTAAATTCAATTATTCCCATCGAATGAGATCCTGAGGCTGTGTCTCGATGAATAATGATGTCACGCCTGAGGGCCGGCCGGGCCCCGAGTCTCCGTTAATGACTGGAATAATCAGCCTGCGCAGTTGCACGACGAGCAAATGATAAACGCAACTGTTTGCATGAGCGTGATGCTTCGACTGGAGCCGCTGAGTCAAACCTAAGCTCTGGGCTGTAGATTATAGATTTAATATCACAAACTGTATACTCTATAAGTTTTTGCCTCGTTAACATTGAGTTTCTGAACAAATGACAAGTGAACTACTCCAAACTATCATCAAAACATCTCACTTCACTCAGTTCTGCACATATGAGCATGTTCCTGCATTGATGTACACTACAACTGCACATCAATCATGTGTTATCTTATTATCTTATCTTTATTATCTATTGTCTTGTCTTACCATATTATATTATATTATATTATATTATATTATATTAAACATAATTATTTAACTCAAACAATTAAATATTTAATGTTAAAAATGAAAACTATTGATTGATTGCTAGTAATGATATGCCAATTTATAATTTGATATCATATACTAAAATAATGATAATACTATTTAGGTATACCACAAATGGTAAGGAACAAGTTATAGACCAAAATGTAATGCTTAGTGTTATTAAATATATATAAAAAAAATGTTATATATATATATTATAATATGTGTGTGTGTGTGTGTGTGTGTCTCTGTGTGTGTGCGTGTGTGTGTGTGTGTGTGTGTGTGTGTGTACTATATGCGTGAGCACGAACACAGCCTTGAGCGACACTGACGGCTGATAAAGAAAGAGTCTGTCAGCGTACAGGAGCCTCGAGAAGAGAAGGGCCGTTCTGCTCATTTCACTTCACTTCAATACAAACACACCGTCATTTCATCTGTTCACACCACCTGCAGTTAAACTCGTTGTCATTACGTGTGTTCGCCGTCTTTACTTGTTCCTGATAACTGTTCAGAAGCAGCTGTCAGTGACTGGCGTTTATATGTACACTATATAAATACAGACCAATGAGGAACAGATAAAGCTGTTATGAAGGATGTACAGCACTGTCTCACTGAATGAATAACACACTAAAGACTCATTTGGCAGCGCATCAAGAGAAAACGCTGCAGTGATTTCATGTGATGGAGCATAGCAGGGTCTGTTAAAAGCTTCAATGAAACACATATTAAGAGCTTTATATGGAAACACTCACAATGAGAGCAAACGCCTCCATCCTGATTTTTATCTGTCAATTAATTACAAACACACGCGTTAGTGGATGCTTGAGTCTTAAACACACGATAAACACAAGAACGTCAGTCACAATCACAACACAACAACTGTTTATCCTAAACAGAGGTGGAGATAGAATGGAGAGAAATTTCAATTGGCCATATAGAATTTGGAGAGACACATAAGGAAATGTATTGGTCAAACAAACAAATAAATTATTGACCAATCATAATCGCATACTCAAAAAAATAAAATAAAATAAACTTTACTGGCTAGATAAATAAGTAAATAAATAATTGTAAAGATTTATTATTGGCCAATCATATTCTACTATGTAAGGAACTGTATTGGGAAATTAATTAATTAATGTTTTTTTAACTGACTAATCATAGTTTAGACATGTAAGGCATAAGGACATATATTGAAAAATAAGAAAAGAAAAGAATACAATTTTAAATACTTTGGTCAATATAAATCAATCAATCAATCTTTATAAACAACCATTAGTGGATGCTTTAGAAGTGAGATGAAATGGAGATAGAAATCAGCTCCCGCTGAATGTATAGTCAATGAGAATATATCTTATGTTCATAAGGCAACATTAAAGCATATATGGCTGTAAAAATAGGCCGATGACATCATCTTGTTAATGACATCATTGCGGGCATCCAATCAAAAGCTCTTGAGAATGAGAACGTTTCTCCTCCTAACACATAAATATATGCCGTCAATTAGACTAACTGACAATAAAAAATACAAGGGTATATGAGGAGTAAATCCTTCAGCCGTTATGAACTGTATGGCTGCTTTCATAATGAAGGTCAGCAGTAAGAGTTGGGCACATGTTAACTGGATTATTGTTTGTCTGCAGGCGTCCGCCGTCATTTGTTCTGTGCTTCAGGGACGAGCTGATTACAAACCGGACTGTTTTCATAAGGCACAAACACAAAAATCAGCGGCTGCATGCTAACAGGATTAATGCCACACCTTTCCAAGCACAGCTCAGATTCGGCTTTATTCATTCATCTGTTATCGGCCCTCGTCCGTCTCACCTGCAGTCGCTCAGAGAAAAACCCAAGGCCTCATTCATCTGCTCAACTCTCTTATTTACTGCAGGAGAAGCAGATGAATTCCTCAAACCTGAGGTTTTCCTCAGCTGATGTTTGTAGAGCAGTGCTACGGTAAAAACACACGTACACATCTCACATCTTATATTAAATTATGCTTTAATATAACTCTGATTGGATTTGTCTGAAAGAAGAAAGTCATATACACCTAGGATGCTTTGAGGTTTGCTTTGCGAGTAAAACATGGGCTAATTTTCATTTTTGGGTGAACTAACCCTTTAATAAGTGCTGTCAGTTTAACGTGTTAATTAGTTGTGAAAAAAATAACGCGATTCAAATATTTTAACGCAGTTAACACACTGGCCCCGCCCCTAGGCCTGTACGTCATCTTACATTTCATACAGTTGACTGTTGACAAATATGATGCAGGGCAACAACTCCATAAATGCAGCTATGCTCTAAAATTCAAGATATTGGTGCAAAAATGCCCCTGTATGAGTTTTTGTCTCATATTTATATCATACGATAACACACGAGCAGGGAGAGCAGTATCACACGAGTGTTGATTTTGTCCCGAATATCACAAGAGCAAATGTGATTTTATACAACAGTTCAGTAAATAAGAAGTTGATTTTGTGTTATATTTTAAACACAATATTATGTTTTTGCTCAATTTTGCAGAGAACATATTACATTTAAAGCCACAGCAGAACTGTTGTGCGTCTCCGAGCAACACAGCGGTGTTTAGTTTCTGAATGAATCCGTGTTTTGTACGAATCGTGTAAACCAATGATTCAAAGACTCATTCATAAAGTGAGCCATTTACTTCATTCCTGAATGAATCAGCCGTTCGAACGATTCATAAAGGCATTCATCGCCACCTGCTGGTAGATTTAGTTTCTTATTTAGAGTATCATTTCATTGATAATAACAATAATAATAATAAAAATAAAAATATTAAAGGGATAGTTCACCCCAAAAATTTAGGGTGTATTCACACCTGTCTTGTTTGGTTCGACTGAATCGAACTCAAGTTCGTTTCCCCCCTTGGTGCGGATCTTTTGGGCAGGAGTGAATACAGCAATCGCACTCAGGTGCGGACCAAACAACCGCTGTTGTTTGCGTTTCAATGGCTTAAATCACTTGTTTTTAAACAACAATGCTTAAAAACGCGTGCAAATGATGCGTTTTCGTGACCATGGCGCACAGCAACGTGTGTCAGGGGGAAATAGTAAGGAGATATTTAAATTATTTATTAATAAACGAGTGTTTTCTGAGTCAGTGTCGCAAAGATGAAGTTGACAATCCTAACTCGCTATCTCCTTATTGGACGCGCCTTTAGAAAGAAATTCATCTTTACGGATTACATAATGAAAGAGTTTTTGTTTTGGATTTGAATTATTTTGTTTTGTAGTCATTAAAATCTTTCTATAGATATATTCATCATGTCTGTAAGGAAAATATTCGCTGAGTTTCGTTTCATTTTTGTGAAGCGTTCTTGTTCAAGACCGAGACGGCAGAAAGCGTATCCTATTTGTTTTCTTTATTTTACAAAAGCACATTGATATTGTGAGTGCATACAAAGAAAAGTATACCCTTTACAGTTCCGAACGATGTATTAATTTTAACTTTATGAGCAAAAATGACGGCGTATTTTAATTTGTTTCCACTGATGTCCTGAAGCGCGCTTTAGCTTTCCACTCTCCGCTCAAACGACTGGATATGCGCTAGACTTGTGCCGGTATTCGGTAATGCGATATATCACGGTAATGAATATGCACAATATTGTTATCGTGGGCACTTCTAAATACCGTGAATAATTATATATTACAAATTATTCAGAATTTTGAATGCATTTTAAGAATACTTTTCCCATAAACTGGTCCTAATTGCGCACATTTATCTAGGTTAAATGTTTAAACTAACATCGTGATATGCTTTAAGTATTTTATATCTATAGATTTTATTTTCGGCAAGTCATAATTACAACATCGTATGACATTGTCTCATATGATGCTCATAACTTTATTCATATTGCGTTAGCTGATAACACCAAATCAATAAAAGAATAACAATTGCACTACGAAAGATCTCCATGATTAGCCTGTTTTTGCACTTCCTGTTTTTTCCCTGCTTGAGAATTTCTGTCCAATGAATGGATGACCTTAGCACACGTGTGGTTTGTTTACAATTTCTGGTCCACTTGCAAAAAGGGCAGTGTGAAAGCAAACCGCACCAAACAAATAAAACCCACATTGTACTTGGTCCGGACCAAAGCAAGTGAACTAGTGGACTTTCCTGCTGTGAATACACCCTTAATATCCTAATGATTTTTGGAATAAAAGAAAAATTGATAATTTTGACCCATACAATGTATTGTTGGCTGTTGCTACAAATATACCTGTGCTACTTATGACTGCTTTTATGCTCCTGGGTCACATATTTACTCACCCTCATGTAGTTTCAAACCTTTCTTTTGTGGAACTAAGCTATTTTGAATACTGTTGGTAACAAAGCTGTTTTGGTTACCAGTGACTTTCATGTTTCTCAAATCATCTTCTTTTATGTTCCATAGTTTCTGTTAGGCTGTTGTAGCCTAAATGTTATGCGTAATACATTTTATGTCGAATCAAATAAAATATTTCTTTCTAAAGCTACAATTTGTAATGTCTACTTGAAACTTTCTCAATTTACTAAAACTCTAATTGAATTAAAAATGTAAATATAAAATATAAAAATAACAATTCTAAATATTAAAAAGGGAAAAAAAAAAACTAAAGGGTTAAATAAAACTAAAATTAAAATATAAAAAAGTCAAAATATTAAAATATATAAATAAAAAAAAATAAAAAAACAATAACAAAATTACTAAATGTTTAATTATTTAATGAAACATTTAATGAAAACGGTAAATATGAAAATACAAATTCTAAATATTAATAAAAACTATAGGGTTTTAATGTTATTAAAATAACACTGGTCAGTTTATTATTATTATTATTATTTCTCAGATGAGAGTTCATCAAACCTGAGCTTGAGGATTCTACTCATATTCTCACAAACTCAATCTCCAGCCGTATGAATGGAGTGAATGAAGCACAAATCTATTACGACCGGCCAAAAAGTCAACATGAAATCAAAACTCACTCTATTTAATCTTAATTCACATTCCTGTGATGATTCTTCAGCGATTCCATGCATACAATCAAATCCAGTCCTACATTTTCCCCTAATTCCTATCCTGTTTCACTCTGAAATACGTCACACAATTTAAGCAAAACAGGTTGCAAATGATGTTGCATGTCAACAGAAACACATAATCAGACAACTACGAGCTCTCACAATAAACAAATCCATAATACACCAATGTGTAAGCACAATGAATTAATATGCACACACTGTCATTAGATAATGCAGTGCAATCTGACACACAACACCAAACCTTCCTCATGCAACATTAAGATGATGAGTGTAAGAAGTGCTGCAGAAACACAGCGTTACAGACGAGCTCCCTCATGGTGTTAGGGTTGGATTTGAGGACTGATCTCTCTCTCATGACATTATCCCCGTAGCAGGAATTATGGGATTGAGCCGTGTGCTAATTACGCCGTTGGGCCGCAGTACAGCGCTGTAACGTCCCGCTGGAGCGCTGCTTACTGGACCGAAGCTGCATTCACCAGCGCCGCTCCTCTACTGAGAACACAGACGCTCACGGCAATGTCACTGACAGTGTGAGCGATGTCTCCCTCTGATAACATGAGCATACATGCAGCACTGTAATATCATGGTGTTTTTATCATGCATGAATATCATTCAGTATCATGGCATACTGTAAAACAAAGTATCATCTGACACTATTGCCTACAAAAAAGTAACAAAAAGATACTACAATGTTTTTTTTTTTTTTGCATGGTATTTTTTTTCCTTACGGTATGTAATTGGGAACTTCTGAATGTCATTCACCAGTTGTTCTCTAACTTTTTGACTTGAAATCTCCATTTGTCCAACACAATATTTAAAGACCCCTCATATGAGTTATGATAATTCCTCCAGTATGTAATTATAATAAAGCAGCATGTTTTTAAACTTTTTGATTAAAAGAATCTTGGAGTGTCAGTATATTAAATTGATAAACCATAATGATTTTAATGTCTCCAGAAGTGTCAAGAACTGTATATTCTTTAATAAAACAATATTTATATATGTTTGTGTTATATTTACACAGCTGCTTCACATTAATAAACATGAAAACAACAGTGCTGATGCTGTAAAATTAATCAATTATAAAACCAATTCAATTACAGCTTTAAAGCAGCTCTACAGAACAAAAGGTGTGTCAACATATTAAATTAATAAACCATAATTATTTAAGTGATTCCAGAATTTTTAAGAACTGCATACTCTTTGATAAAACAGTATTTATATAATAATAATAATAATAATTTATAAAAATAATCAAATAATAAATCTAAAATGTTTTCAATTATAATAAAAATAGAATTAAGTATAATAAACATATAATTAACCATATATAACAAAAATAAATGTTTAGATTTTTTTTTTAGCATTTTAAGCAAGTCACATTTATTTAATTATTTATTCATTTTTACAATACAGATAATTTCAAAGCAGCCTTTAATAAAAAGACCAAAAAAAAAACAGTGTTAACGTTCAATTTCATCTGTAAAGTGCTATTATTCAGCTCTATTTAGTTCAGTGTTGATTCAATTCAGTTCAATGACTGTGTCAAAGTTAGTGTCATCAATTTAGTTAAAATGTTGTTATCATCTAATAGCATCAGCGCAGTTAAATTGATGATATTACTGAATATTAATCATCTTTTAAACCCCAATTTAAAGAAGTTATCCTGGATGAGAACCACTCATTAGATTATAAACCATAAGTGTTGTTAACTGTACAGAAACACACTTTACAATCAAGTTTGTTCAGTCTGAAATGATAACAATAGATCTAGCGCTGAAAATAAAGACACTTGAGCTACTGAAAGACATTCACACGTTAAGTGTGATGCAACTGAACAAATACGTTTTAAATAAATCTCATTTGCATATGTAAATATGAGCTCGCGGCACATGCATGCCAGATGTTTCCACGCGTCTCTGCCAGAACACTGTATTTTTCTAAGCATAGATGCTGAATGCTAGTAATAATGTACAAAGTGTCTTTGAGGAAGCTGATTGTTGGCTGCTAAATGTGAATCAGTTGCAGAGGGTCAAAGGTCGTCTGGCAGGAACACAATCGACTGCCAGCGCGTCTTTGAGGAGCTCGTTTGCCCCTCTGAAGGCAGAGTGAACTTCTTGGTCTTCACTTAAACGGCAGACAGAAAGGCTAATTTGAGATGATAAAAGGTCAGCGTCTGTGCCACAGCTCGATCTCCGTGACCCGCCGTCCTCGCCGGAGGAGAGAGTGAATATCTGCAGCCGTAATGAGACGACAGACTTACTGCTCACATCCGTCAGGACACAAACCATGCTGCTGATAGGAGCTTTGCATTTCAACAAAGAGGGACCTGATCCACCTGAATGTTCAACTAATGTAAATAAAAAAACAATTTTTTTTTTTTTTGTACAAATTGTAGAGTTAACCACATTCAACATGTAAATAATGATATAAATATAAATTATAAAAATTTAAATATAAAACGAATGTTCAAAAGTTTGGATCAGATCGATTTTTTTAATGTTTTTGAAAGAAGTCTCTCCTGCTCACCAAGGCTGCATTTATTTGATCAAAAATATTCTTACATTATTACATTCAGAAATATTATTACACTACAAAACAGCTGTTTTCTATGTGAATGTATGTTAAAATGTTAATTTATTTCTGTGAATGATAAAAAATATAATTATCAATTATTATTAATTATTAAAACCAATAATATAATATAATATATACTCAAAATACATTCACAAAACAAAATCGTCTCTGATTTGGAAAATGTTTCCTAAATAAATCAAACTAAAAAGTCAAAGTTTTCTTTTATAGTTAGAAAATAGTGATTTAAACTATATTCATAGAATAAAAACAAAAACATTATCTTTCAGAAATCATTCTAATATGTTGATTTGCTGCTCAAGAAACATTTCTGATTATTATCAATGTTGAAAACAGTTGTGCTGCACAATATTTTTTTTTTATGGAAACTGATACATTTTATTTTTCAGGATTCAGAGATGAACAGAAAGTTCAAAAGAACAGCATTTATTTGAAATAGAAATCTTCTGTAATGTTATAGATGTCTTTACTGTCACTTTTAATCAATTAAATGCGTCCTTGATGAATAAAAATTAGATAGATAGATAGATAGATAGACAGATGTTGGAAAACCTCCTCTAACCATCTAAATTAACCACTTCCTTTCACCGATCCTTTGTGGAAAAATAACCAAAGACCATTCAAAAGTTTTCACACCCTATTTCTGCCAACAGGATTCATCAGTGTGTCAGTAAAGACTGTATCAAAGACCAAGTTACTGGTGTTTAACACACGTGTAACACAGCAAACACTGGCAGAGACGAGCGGATTGTGCAGGAAGCCGGGGAACGTGACGGCGTTATGCTCCGACACTAAGGTGCGGATGCGAGCTGAGTGAATAAAAGCAGAACAGATAAACGGACAATAGAGCCAGCAATCCCGTAACACGATTAGCCAGCGTGACGTCTTCAAACATCAGCCCGGGGCAAAGCGAGGGCTTCTGGGGCCAGACGTGAACGCACCACGCTCGCTTCAAACCGTCAGATGAATTAGCCCCAAACAATCCAAGCAGAGACTTGAGGAACAATGTTGCTTTCTAATCCAGGAGGGGAAAGACTTTGTGTTGCGTGAATCTGAGCAGCATAATTCATTTGGAAGTGAGTGGACCGATCTGAATGTTCAATTTGCGTTGGGAATTACAGCGCAAATGAACTCTGGGTTTGTAAATCAGCTGAATGCTAATACGCAGCAAAGGTAACCGTTAGCGTGGGTGAGGCTGCGTTTCTCAGCGGAGAAAGCTGCAATAATCAGACCGTCACTTACCTGATGACGAGGAGAAGAGTTGAGAAAGTTGCAGTGGATGGAATGATTATTTTATGAAGAATCGCCCATCATCGACACATGAAAAAAGAAGCACAAACACACAAAAGAAAACATAATTAGCATGATGAATAATGTGCAATATGTGACCCTGGACCACAAAACCAGTCATAAGGGTCAATTTTTTTAAATTGAGATGTATACATCATCTGAAAGAAGAATAAATACGCTTTCCATTGATGTATGGTTTGTTAGGATAGGACAATATTTGGCCGAGATACAACTATTTGAAAATCTGGAATCTGAGGGTGCAAAAAAATCTAAATATTGAGAAAATCATCTTTAAAGTTGTTCAAATGAAGTTCTTAGCAATGCATATTACTAATCAAACATTAAGTTTTGATATATTTACGGTAGGAAACTTACAAAATATCTTCACGGAACATGATCTTTACTTAATATCCTAATGATTTTTGGCATTAAAGAAAGATTTATAATTTTGACCTATACAATGTATTGTTGGCTATTGCTACAAATATACCCCAGCGACTTAAGCTCCAGGGTCATATATTTTACAACATTATCCTATTTAAACCAATGTAATAAAGGAGGTAGGTAAAACGCAATCACAAAGTAGTCTGATTATATTACCTAAAATGTGCAATGTAATGGATTTTTGTCATGCAATTTGGAATCAGTAACGGATTACAATTTGTAAGTAATCCACCCAGCTCTGACTATCTCTTTACTAGCAGGACGGATGAAATGCTTTCCCTCCTTTTCTTCATTACTCAACGGCGAGGAGATGCCGCTCGTGGGAAAATGTCAATCGTGACAACCTGAGCAAACATCAAGAGGAGCTGAAATAGACCTGACTGCTGACACACAGACCTGGAAGAACCGTTTAATGTTTTAATGGGCTCTGTGTGTGTGTGTGTGTGTGTGTGTGAGTGAGTGAGTGAGTGAGTGTGTGTGTGTGTG
>NW_015639247.1:1211643-1224011 GCF_001515625.1 Sinocyclocheilus rhinocerous
ATAGCATTCATTTGTAGTTAATATTGCTAATAACTAAAATAAATAGGGGTATATATCAATGTGATTGAGGATGTAATTATATTATTTATTATTGTTATATTATTTTTTTAATAACCCTGTTTAGGAAAGGGACATCATACCTTCCAGAAAATATAATTTGCATCTTAATTTTGCAATGAAAATGTATTTAACAGTAATATATATGTCCATGACAGGGTGGACATATCTTATGGTTTATGCTTTGAATAATGGCCCATAATTATCTAAAAAAAAATGTGTGGGAGCTCAGCTAATATGTTTCTATAGTACTTGAGTGTCTACTATTTATGATATGACATAAAGTGAATGGGAAATAAAACCGACATTTTTTAATATTGTGAGGGTTGAAAGGCATTCTATGGTGATATTAACCTATATATATATATATATATAGCATATAACATGAAAAACAGCATCAGTGTCACAAAATTCTTCAATTTTCTTCAATCATTTCAGTTACACTTTCTGTAAAGCAAGACAGTTTAGTGTGATTTATTCATCTCGGTTTAATTCGTTTATACAGTGATCTCATTCTGTAGTTTCAAGCACGGCCAAATCAATGCACTTCACTGAATATTAATTGCCTTTTAAGTTAATGTTACAACAGCACTGCTGGCTGGACGTGACATCACCTCATTAATATTCATGAGCTCAGCTGATGTTTCTCCGCCCCTCACTGGAACAGAACAGCTCAGGCTTCACTTTCTCCTTCGTGCTGCATTATTCTTTTTGTCATCTAAAAGTTTTGGCTCTCTGCTGTGACTTTGGTGGGACGCGGGGGTTTTGTCATGCCATGTTTCTCCTTGACATTCACGCTGAGGGTGGTTCATCTCCAGGGTCATTCTGTAAGCAGGAACGTCTGATCACTGACCTGTGTCTCATACACTGCTCTCTCCTGTCACGCCAGTCTCGTTTCTGCCTCTCGCTGCCCCACATTGGCCAAATCACACTTTTAAAGAGGTCATGAAATGGATAATCAAAATGTTCTCAATATTTACACACGAGAGGTTAACTCTGCGATAAAAACTAGAGGTCGGCACTGATGGTTTATTAGTAGTTAATGCAATGTTGAAATGTTTGCATTGTGTGCTCAGCTCTAAATATACTCTATAATCAACACTTTTCACCATTAGCTCATCACGACGGCTTTTATAGTAAAAAAAAGCAGCAAGTTTTCGAGAGAGATCCACATGTAAAGCTAATTTCATATGCAAAAATGTCAGCCAATCACAACAGTGGGCGTGTCCATTGAGTCTCAGCAGACACGCCCCTTCCAACAGAGCCTTCAAACCTAAAACCAGAGCTAAAAATCATAATTTACATCTAAATTATAGCAATTTTTGATATAAAAAAAACATTAAGATTATAATGCATCTCAGAAAACATAATAAAATAATAATAAAAAATGGATTTCATTACCTCTTTTAAAGCCAAAATACGCCTGTGTGTCCATCTGTCTGCCTGTTTCAGTAATTAGCGGCTGCTCGTTTATTCTCTTTGAAGACTATTCACATTAATTGAGCACAAGCACTCGTGCTAAAGTGCCTTTTAAGGAGAATTGTAAAGAAAGGCAGAGAAAGGAGATGTTTAGAAACATCCCACACACGCTTTGTTTTGGAAAATCTCAGCTAAAGAAAGCCGTTGGTCAGTGTCGTTTAGTTTAGTTTAGTTTAGTTAGCGGCGTAAAGCTAAACGAATGAATCACGCAGACGGCGTCACACGCTGGCAGCGGCTCCAGGGTCTATGCAAATAAACACAAAAACTAACCATAAAACTGTGATTAGGAGAGCGAAATAAACAAACAACAACAACAAAACTCCTTCCAATTCCTTTGATAGTGACCATAAAGACTGGTTATTCAATCATATGTGTGTGTGTGTGTGTGTGTGTAAATATAAATTAATAAATAAAAATAAATGAAAAAAGAAAATATGACAAGTATTATCATTATAAAATTTTAATAATATCAACATGTTAAAATATAATTGTTATAAATAATTGATATTATAAATTAAAATGATAATTATAGCTTCTAAAATAAAAAATGCATTGTAATACATGCAATAAATAAATATAGTAAGCAAGTACATAAATAAATAAATAAATAAATGTTTAGAAATAGGACAAATATTATCATTATAAAACTGAAATAAATAAAATCAAAATGTAAAAATATAATTGTTATAAATAATTGATACTATAGATTAAAATGATCATAATTATAGCTTCTAAAAAAACATTGTTAACAAAAAGCATTGTTTAAGGTTAAAAAGATGGCATGAGGTTCACTAGTTAACATCAGTTTACTACATTAAATAACAATTAAAATACTTTAAAGTATTTATCAATCTTAATGTTACCTTCAACATTTACTAATACATTATTAAAATCAAAAGTTAAAACTTCGAACATTAGTTAATAACCTGTGAACTAAAACCAGGAATATTTTTATTAACTAACATTATGTATCATAATTAGTACAGTACTTCAGGTTGGGCCTTGTTAAAAGTTAATTGAGCAGATCTCCATTAGGAATATCTGTGGAAGTGAGCCAAGTCACAGTGTCTGTGAATGATACAAATAATGAAGCATTTTTTCCCGCTCTGAGCTTGTTGTAGATGCCAAACCAAATCAAACAGCAGAAAGTTGGCTGAATCTACAGAACGAAATGAAGGAGATCGGCGGAGGTCTGAGCTCGACTCGAGTGATTTACCCATCTGTCACCGCGTCTGGACTCACACGCCTGTGTCTGGAGTTACATCCACCTACACACGGGTGAAAAGAACATCCGCAGACGATTAGACGCGACGCTAAACTGTGACACGGACGCGGAGCTTCCCTACAGTCATGGTTTCACTCAGGTCCTTGAGTCTGAAGCAGAGCATCTACACATTACAGCTCGGGCTGAAGGTCAGTTCTGGCTCTCAAACATCTTCAGAGGCCTCTGGAGAAACATTTATGCAACTTAATCAACACCATTACATGAGTTTAGACACATAATTTCATCTCTGGAGCTCTCAGTTGTGTATACTGATAAATACATTATCCTTATATATATATATATACAGTATATATATATAGGTATAATTATATAACTCTAATAATTATCATAATTTTCTAATAATTATTTAAATTATTATTTTAACATCTTAATATAATTTATTTATTTAAATGGATGTTGACGTTGAAGTGGTTTGAGAAAAGCAGTCAAAGTGTGTATTTAATTTAAATATACTACTACTATTACTAATAACAACAACAACAACAACAATAATTATTATTATTATTATTTAATATATAAATAAAATTTGTATTTTCTATGAAAGGTATATTTATTTATTTTTTACTTTTAATTATTTTTTCCTAAATAAAAGCCAAGTCAATAGTTGAAAATGTAGATAGCATAAATAATGAATTTGATGAGAAGCATCTGAATTCATATTTAGATTTTAGTGCACTTTGAGACAAAAACTGAATTGTTAACTTTCACAGTTAATTCAATGCGTTGCTTGCCATTTGTTTGTATTATTTGTGAAAATTTACTAGCAATTTCTGAGTGAAAACTACATCTTAAAGCATATTCTTTTCAGCATAGGGGAATTATTTGAGATATTAAAGAGATCTCGCCTGTGATTTTCTTTCCCGCAGGGCGTTAAATATAATCAGTCTGAATGCATTTGATTATAAAATGCTGCAATGACTTAGTTTGACTTCTTTAAAGGCCAATAAACTCAATATGAACTGCAATCATTCATAATTCTGTATAAGCTGTATATTTCTCACCGCATCACATTACAGTCACTGCATTAATTTCCAATCAGATCAAAGTGGCGCTAATGAAGCGCTGTTTAAAAGAAGAGACTCTAGAGACTCTCATCCCACACAACGTTTCCTCCAAACATCTCTGCAGACAAATGAAGCTGAGTGACGGGGAGCCACGATCAAAGAGAGAGCATCCTTATCAAAAACAGACAAACACGCTGACTGCGCAGCATTGAGACTCTATCAATAACTCCCTCCAGAGATCCTGCGCTGGGACGCTTCAGGAGAATATCATAATGATAAAAGTTCTGCATCAACCCCAAGTGAGATATTACAAGGACGGGTTTAATTAAAGAACCTGGAGATGAGTAGTTAGTGAAGCTGCGTGAAGACGGTTGAAGATCCTCAAATAAAATATAGTGAGTTGTCATGAATCTTACTTCGAATCAGGTTTAAACAGACAATTGTTGATGAAAACTGTAAATTAAACCCTTATAGGGTTTATTAAAAGCTCACCAGATTATGAGGATTCTTGAAATGAACTGCAAAATAAATAAATAGATAAATGAATGAATAAATAAATAAATAAATTTGATTGCAGTCCTAATTACTTTAATCATTCTATTAAAAATAATAAAATAAAATACCGTTTCCTTCTATAAAAAATTAAATAAAAATAAATAAATAAAATAAAATACATTAATAAATTGAAATTAGAGAATTAGACAATTGAAATTAGAAATTAATACATTTATCTAGTAAATAAATACAAGTTTCAATCAATCAATCAATCAATCAATAAATCAATAAGATAAAGATTTTGGAAATAGATTGCATAAAATAAAATAAAATAAAATAAAATACACGTTTTGCTTCTATAAAATACATAAATTGTTTTAAAATATACTACATTTATCTAGTAAATATTAAAATTAATAAATAAAAGTTTAAATAAATAAATATTATGATGTTATGATTTCTGAAATGGATTGCAGCCATTTAAATAAAACAAGAAAAGAAAGAAAAAAAAAGAAGAGAAAAGAAAAGTTTACCTCCGACATTAAATAAAATACATGAATAAATTGAAATTAGAGAATTAGAAAATTGAAATTAGAAATTAATACATTTATCTAGTAAATAAATACAAGTTTCAATCAATCAATAAATAAGATAAAGATTTTGGAAATAGATCAAATTTAATAAAATTTAATAAAATAAAACATGTTTTGCTTCTATAAAATACATAAATTGTTATAAAATATACTACATGTATCTAGTAAATGTTAAAATAAATAAAAAACAGTTTAAATAAATAAATAAATATTATGATGTTATGATTTCTGAAATGGATTTAAGAAAAGAAAAGAAAAGAAAAGTTTAACTCCGACATTATGGTGTGAGTTCACAATGTTATTCTTCATATCTCTTTCAAGAGTTCTGCACATCTTTACCAGTCTCTGGTAAACTGTAGGGAATTGTTCAGTGGATCATTATTGGCATTGTGTTTACTTAATCAACAGCATCCCCAACACAGCCGGCCCATTCATCTCTATCAGCCAGAACACTGTCTAATTAAAGCAATTAAAAGTGCGCTGAGAGAAACATCACGTATGCAGTCTGAGACCCGATCGATTTCAGCTCCTAATGACTCTCTACGAGCTGGGGATGCTTTACTATAGTACAGGAGAGATTTCACTCATCTCACACACCCATGTCTACAGTCATGAATGAAAACTACAACAAATATCATTTTTGTCGTCAGAAGAAAAAAAATCCATAATAGCGTTTCTATGACTTTCAAAAAGAAAAGAGATTGATTACGTTGCTCAGAAGAGAGAAAACAGCAGCATTCTGTCATTTAAAGGTAACAAAACAAGAAGTATAGTGTTATAAACACACTACAGCTCAAAAGTTTAAAATAATTAACTTGTTTTAAACTCTCAAAGGCTGCATTTATTTGATCAAAAATGCAGTAACAACTTGAAATATTGTTACAATTTAAAATATCTGTTTTCTGTGTGAATATCTGTTAAACTGTCATTTATTTCTGTGATCAAAGCTGTATTTTCAGCATCATTACTCCAGTCTTCAGTGTCACATGATCTTCAGAAATCATTCTAATATTTGCTGCTCGAGAAACATTTCTGATTATTATCAATGTTGAGAACAGTTGTGCTGCACAATATTTTTATGGAAACCATGACACTTGGGGTAAAATATTCAAAACAAACAAAGAAAAATAAATAAATGAATACTTTTATTTGTCAAGGATGCATTAAAATGGTCAAAAGCGACAGTAAAAACATCTATAATGTCACAAAAGATTTCTGTTTCAAATAAACGCTGTTCTTATGAACGTTCTATTCATCAAAGAATCCTGAAAAAGAAAATCTATCACAGTTTCCACAAAAATATTGGGCAGCACGACTGTTTTCAACATTGATAATAATCAGAAATGTTTCTTGAGCAGCAAATCAGCATATTAGAATGATTTCTGAAGATCATGTGACACTGAAGACTGGAGTAATGATGCTGAAAATACAGCTGCGCATCACAGAAATAAATTACATTTAACAGATATTCACATAGAAAACAGCTACTTTAAATTGTAATAATATTTGGCAATAATACCGATTTTACTGTATTTTCATCAAAAAAATGCAGCCATGGTGAGCAGAAGAGACTTCCATGTTGTTCTTTTGAACTTTCTATTCATCTTTGGATCCTGAAAAATAAAATGCATCACAGTTTCCACAAAAATATTGTGCAGCACAACTGTTTTCAACATTGATAATAATCAGAAATGTTTCTTGAGCAGCAAATCAGCATATTAGAATGATTTCTGAAGATCATGTGACACTGAAGACTGGAGTAATGATGCTGAAAATACAGCTTTGATCACAGAAATAAATTACAGTTTAACAGATATTCACATAGAATAGAGTTACTTTGAATTTTAATAATATTTCACAATTTTTACTGTATTTTTGATCAAAGAAATGCAGCCTCGGTGAGCAGAAGAGACTTAAATAACAAAGTGAATTATTCCAAAGTCTTGGCGCGTCATCCGTCTGTGAAGCAGGTCAGATGTGGACGCGTCTGAAGGGAAATCAGAGGGAATTACGGTCATTAGTTCTGAGGCTGTTTCAGGTTCCACTTCTGTGCTTCAGCGCTGGAGAATCTGGCTTAGAGGAGCGCCGTGTCCTCATGCATGAGCCAGTCCCGCTCTTATCAGCGTGCCTTCAGCCAAACGCTTCCACAAAATCCAGCTCTGCTTGGGAATTTGCAGCAAGGACATTGAGCGTTTGTGCAGAAAACTCAACTTCTGAGCACGTTTTCCAAGCCGTTTTGAGCAGGTTATGGACAAAACTCTCCACAAAACCATCAAGCGTTCAGGTGCAAGAGTTTTTAGTCAAGCATTTCAGTCAATTTAGTCAGAAGTTGCATGCAATACAGTGTGCATCTTAACATGCTTGGTTAGATCTCTTAGAACAGGTACTCTGCACAACGGAAAGCATTGGAAAAACTAGTTTTACATCAGAAATGTGAGGCTTTGTGCCACTTTAAGCTGGTTATTAGATTAAATATGGTATTTCTGTTATGTTTTTATACTTCTAGTTTAAGATGAATTCATATAAATCAGGGTTGTTATTGTTAAAACAAATGAAAATTATAAATAGGTTCCCTTAGCTAAAATAAAATAAAAATTAAATAAAAAATAATTAATACTATGTTAAAATATAAATATTACAATATTTATTTGGTAATTAGAAATGTTGCCTTGACAAGGGCAATATGTTTAAATGCAAGTACTGAAATTACTAAAATTGAAATAAAAATAAATTAAATGACAAAAGCACATAAATCAACACAATTAAAATGAAAACTGAAAATATATCAATAAAAGCTTATTTAAAACATCATACTATTAATTCTAAATATTATAATACTATATAAATAATACTAAAATGATTATATGAATATCAAAAGTATCAGATGAAAGACTTATAGAACATAAACTATAAATGTTGCCTTGGCAACAAAGGGGAAAAAAACAAAAACAAAACAAATAAACTAAAAAAGAAAAGTGCTAAAATTACTGGAGAAAAAAAAGAAAAGTAATAAAAATATTTAAAAAACTACAATATAATAAAAGCACGATAAAATTCCTAAAAGTCTTAAAATAAAAAAATCTCAAAATATATAAAAGCTAATTCAAAATTTTATAAAATATTAAAATATGAATTATCTTGCTTCTCATTATAAATGTTTATATGTTACATTACATATTATTCTAGGTTTGTCAAAAATTGATTTTTGAACAGATTGTCCTAACCATTCTGAGCAAGCAATGGACAAAACCATCAAGCTTTCAGGTAAAAGTAGTTTTTGGTCATAAATTTCACAAAACAATATGCAAGCAATCATGAATCAGGCATCTTCAGCGCGTCCCGTCGCAGCGCACGCGAGAACAGCAGCCATCTCTGCAGTAAGTGTCGGAGTCTGAAGATGATTGTACTTCAGTCACATTAATGACGCCGACTGAATAGAAATGGAAGAACAAATTGCCTCGGAAGAGCCATTCGGTGCTTTTCTCCAAACGAAAAGAACTCGCCGCCATTTGGACGTCTATCATCAAACGATAATGATCTCTGCAGAGTTCACAGACTGACGATTTAAACGCCGCTTTCAATAATGAAACACTAACTAACAAAATAACTGCCACCGTGTCATCTTATCTGTCTTTTGTGAATATTATTTTCAGCTTGAATAATGAACGCTCACCTTTATCCAGAAGAGAATCACCTCTGGAGATCTGACGGAGCGATTGATTCCCGTCATGTGAAGGCTGACGGATGAGTGTAGTATATACGTGTGAAAGCACAGCGCTAGTATTTGCATGCTGAGATATGTTTCATCAAAATAATAATAGCTTCTGAAATGACTTTCCTTTGCAACTGACATCAAATCCTCTTAGTTTTCATACAGAAACACTTTTCACCGTCTAATCAGTTCCTCACGGATGAAATCAAGTCCTGACCTAGAATTGATTTTCCTCAATGAATATCTTGCTCTGCTCAGAAGAAGGCGCCTGTTTTAAAGCCTCAGTGTTTGAAAGCGTCACACATGTCTATATGAGAGCCAGTATCATAATCACAAACACTCCACATGATCCATTAAAGATGGACAATAACCAAAGCAACGCGCCTGAGTTTACTCATCCTAAACAAACCACATGATGATTCGGCCACCTTACATGATTATACTACTGTACATACAGTAGAAACATACAGTACAGAGTGCAGCGAAGTCACAAAGCAAACAACAGATGCTAAAAAGTGCCAATGGAACAAAACACACTTGACAAGATTTCTTAAAACATTTAGTAAAATAACAAAAATCCTCAAAATCATTGGAAAACAGATTTTACTTAAGAAATGTGAGGCTTAGTGCAGTGTGCATACATACATACATACATAAATAAGAAATTAGGCAAAGCAAATATATTTGTGTTTTTACACAAAACAGAAAAATAGTAATAATCCAAATAAGCTCAATCAAATAAATAGTTTTATATGAAATTACACTTCAGTAGACTTACTCTTAACTCTTGCAAATTGCTAGTTTAAAAAGGCAAGCAAACAAATAAATAAATAAACCCAAAAATAGGGGGAAATGATTAGGAAAAATGAGAAATTAAGCAAAGTCAATATATCCGCGGTTTTAAATCAAATCAGATGAAAATTCTAAATTGCATGCATACATATATATACATGTTCTGTATATATATATACACTAGTGCTGGGCGGTATACCAGTTCATACTGAATCCCGGTGTTTATTTTTGTTATGATATGAATTTTTAAAATACCGCAATACCAGTGTATGTCGCTTAAACAACGTTCGGAACGCGACACTGTTTGAAAGGGGTCCCTTTTCACTGTTGAACTGTGGTGAGGGAACAGCTGTATGTGTTACTAAGCGTGAAAGTTCCGAAACTGAAGCTGTAGAACTAATAGAACATGATGACACAGAAGAACTCATCCACAATATCCACACTGACCGTGAAACCGGTATAATTTTGAAAAATACCATGATATACATTTTTGGTCATACTGCCCAGCACTAATATACACATCAACTTTTTTTTTTCTTGGGAATGCAAACATTAGTGAAAACATTATTGGACTGTTCCATTTTAGAATTGTGCGAACATTATAGGAATGTTAGTTTTGACTGTTCTGTGAACGTTCTGAAACAAGCGGTAACATTTAAAAGTTCGATGAACGTCCGACTAAAATGTTTCAGAAATAATGTTCCATGATTGATGTTTTGAGAACATTATTAAAAACCAGATAACTTTGAACAAAAGTTCTTTTATAAGAATGTGTGTTTATGACTTGGAGAATCTTCTCAGAAAGTTGTGAAGGTTCCCTGTTGGCTGGCTAACAGCATTACAGCAGTGTTTTTCTCACAGGTGCAGCTTTCTTCACACTACATTTAGGATGAGGAATATTCCTGCAGGAACTCCAGCTGCTTCTATCATTCTGAAAGCAGCTGCACATGTAACAGCTGAGTAAACGTGCATAGGAAAATTACAGCAATTAAAATGTTAATTAACGCACGGTGGTTTTCTTTCGTGATCTCCTCTTGCAGGAGCAGCACCGCAGGTCTGCCTTCAAACGTTCAGCTGAGACTCGCATCTTTAACTCATCAGCGATAAACAGATTCAGACGGATTACACAAAACCAACTGATTTTATCCAGCATCGTCCAGTCAAAACTAAACAATGATGCGCTTGTGATTTATGAAAAGAATTAAACCTAATAAACGCTTCACTGCAACACATCAGAGCTTCAGTATGAACACACCACTTTCATTAAACCATTACAACAGAACATACAGTCAAATTAGAACAGAGAACATAAAACGGAGAACTTACATTTCATAGTTTAAAGTTAATAAACTTTTAATAAATTGCTGTTAAATTGTATCAAATGTGTGGTTTTGATTAATTAGACTTGCTTTTTGTTTACTAAAATGTAACCACTAAAATAAAAGAGTTTTTGGATTCTTTACTGAATCAAATTGATCCAGTTTGAGCGGTACTCGGGTCTTAATTCAGTCTTTAAGTCATGACTGGCTGAAAAAGAGCTAAAAGATGTTTAGTAAAATGTGTTTAAAGCACACAAAAGGTCACAGGATGTCTGGGAAAATATGATGAATTTTAAAAATCAGTTTATTCAAAAGAACCGATTTGTGAAAATGAATCAGATTTCTGAACTAGCAAATTACAGCTTCTAACATTATTGTAGCTATTTTAGGCAGCAATATCTTTTTAGAATGAAATGTTTTATGCAATGTTTTATTAAATAATTTGCTACAAAAACAAGGAAACCATAAAATGACAAAAATGTGTTATTTTATTATAACTGAAATACTATTATATTATATTACTCATATTTTAAATTAGTTTTGTTTTTATATTTTCCATTTTCAATTTCATTTTAAAGTTTTGCCAATTTTGTTGTGTTTCTGTATTTTTTATTAGCATATATAATTAATATTTTCTGTTTTAGTTATGTTAGTACATCAAAACTGAAACTGAAAATAAAAACAATAAAAGAAAAAAACCTGAAACTGAAGCACACATTTCTATGTAATTTGTAATTTCTTCTGTAAAGTCTTGCATTCATTGTTTTTTTTTCTGGTTTTACAAATGGTTTTATGAACAATTACATTAACTGTTGCAACCAAAGCAGAGACAGTTCAGGTTGGATTAAATTTCATTCGATATAAAAACAATTTGATATAAAAACAGGAGCTACGCTGCTATTTGTTAAAAAAAAAGTAGCCTGTTATCAAAAAAAAAAAACAGCATTTTGAAAACAAATGAGCTGAAAATGTCAGTGTGCTTGCTATAGTTTTTAACTCAGATTCAGACACAAAACATGGAGATTGTTATTTGTACAGGTTTCTGCTGACCCTCTCTACCACAAACTGAGTAAAACGAATGAAGAATAAAAGAACAAACAAAATGCTGCCGTTTTCACGCTCAGGGTTTCCACAAACACATGCAATTATGTCTGTGAGCACAACAATTACACACACAGAGCATCCTCCCACACACATCACCACACTGATTATTCCCTGGCATTTGCATGGAAACCAGATTTAATAAAACCTTATCAGTCAGTACAAAATTAGCACTCACAGCAACCGCTGACGCTAATTAGTGAGCAACCGTGATGCTTTATTCCCTCAGAAAACAATGATTCAAATGGCCAGCATGTGAAATCTTCCCAGTGCCAATTATTGGTGAACACAGGCGAAACTCTGCGGCGATGCCCTGCAAAAACCGGCCAGCGGGAATTAACACATGCTCAGACCCACATCGGCCGTTAGTGAACACATCATTAACACAAATGTGATTACAGCTACACAGATGACCACAGAAAATGAGAATTACACGAGCTTTAGGAGATTTCAGAGATGCACACGCATACACACACACACAAGCACACACACACACGCACACACATAAGCACACACACACGCACACACACA
>NW_015639247.1:1224117-1229277 GCF_001515625.1 Sinocyclocheilus rhinocerous
CACGCACAAGCACACGCACACACATAAGCACACACACACACACATAAGCACACACACACAAGCACACGCACACACATAAGCACACACACACACACATAAGCACACACACACAAGCACACGCACACACATAAGCACACACACACACACATAAGCACACACACACACACATAAGCACACACACACACACATAAGCACACACACACACACATAAGCACACACACACACACATAAGCACACACACACACACATAAGCACACACACACACACATAAGCACACACACACACACATAAGCACACACACACACACATAAGCACACACACACACACATAAGCACACACACACACACATAAGCACACACACACACACATAAGCACACACACACACACATAAGCACACACACACACACATAAGCACACACACACACACATAAGCACACACACACACACATAAGCACACACACACACACATAAGCACACACACACACACATAAGCACACACACACACACATAAGCACACACACACAAGCACACGCACACACACACGCACACACACAAGCACATGCATACTCACACACACACACACACACACACTCTCACATGTTAGGTTTCTGTGAATTGTGGGGACTTTCCATAGACTTCTATTACTTTCATATTGAACAAACAATATTTTCTATCCCCTAACCCTAAACCTACCCTTTACAGAAAACCTGTTTGCATTGTTACGCTTTCAGATAAACATAATTTACTGGTCCCCACAATGTAGCATAAACAAGAACACACACACACACACACACACACGTTTCTATCTTGTCATGACAGCACTTCATCTATTAAACAAACTGCGGCTAACGAATAGCTGTTCTTCAGGGCCGTACGGAATGAGAACATGAGATTTCTGCAGAAAAATCCATCCATCATTTAATGTCTTCACATCTCTCCTGTGATTGTTTATTTAATATTCTGGCTCATTTGATGATGCTTTCAGCATCCAATAGAAGTGCTCAATTACTCTCAGCTCAATTTAACACGTTTTAACATGTTTACAGCCATTCTGCAGATTTTCCACCAAAATTAGCACAGAAAATCCATCTGGACCTGCTCATCTATCAGATACTTCACCAAGCAGTTTTACAAACCACAAAATCACTAACTACTAACCAACTACTAATTATAAAAGGGAGAATCTTGTCGTCTTCTCTCATTTCTTCCTGTTTCTATTCTACTGTTCTTTCAGAGAAACAATATGACCAAATATATGACCAAAAATAAAAAATTAAAAAATAGACAAAGCTCAACATTCTGGAAAAGTTCTCTTAAAATTATGAGCAAACGTTCTTCCAGTAACATTATAGATTTCCTTTTTCAAACACAACCAATCAGAATGGCACACTAATTAATCAGCGCCTCGCATGTGCTTTACTGAACACCAACCAATCTATAAACACACATCTGCACAACTGCACATGCTTGATGTGTTTCTTTTCTTTCATACTGTGTAATACTGTATTCACAACCACAAATTCTTACAGTAAAAAAAAAATAATAAAATAAAAGTTTGGTTTCAGTCTTGCTTTCGTGTTTACCGTGAAATTTTCAACATCTCTCTGCCAATTACTTTCAATCTTGTACAGAAAAGTACATAGGAGCCCATGAAAGAAGAGCTTTAGGTTTTGAGTAAGTGTGTGTATATGATACATCCAAAAATATAATATTATGGCAAAGTTGTTTGCAACGTAAGACAAATGTTTGCTTTTGAGATGTGTTTGTGATGTTTTAAATGCAGTGCTTCATTTAACAAGAGATGTGAGGCATTTTGCATTTTGTGTGTGCAGTTCTTGTATTTGTGTGTAAAGTGTTGAAAAAAAGAGGCAAAGTGGAAAAAAATTAAAATAAATATTTTAAAAACTGGACATTTTGAATGTTCACAGAACAACATTTTTTAATTAATGTTCGTTAATGGAAGATTAGCTAAATGTTCTTAGAACATTTATTTTGGCATCTTAGTAACCAAGTAGATTTTTAACCCAGCATTTTCTTCATGGCGGGAACAACAAGTGAAGAATTAACAAAAAAACTCTGTTGAATATTTAATATTAATTCAAGACAAGACTTCTGAAAAGCTTTCAGGTGTTACTTTAAGTACTTTGAATATTTTTAGCAGTGCTTTTAAAGCGGATGAATGTAAAGACAACTTTTCAGACAGATATTTGGCATCCTGACAGACAGTTAGCACGCTAAACCCTCTTTAACCATTCATTAGTTAGTAAGTGTACTTGTTATACAGAAGCTGCATCCACCGCCGTCAATAATACATCTCAACACAATTACTGTCAGACTTCAAATCATCTGCTGTGAGCGCAGCTGTCCACATTATTATTGAATGAGGACCGTGATAGTTTAGTGCAATGAAAGGTTACAGACATTAGAGTCTCTGTCAGAGAAGGGCTACACATCCGCTTTCCTTAAGACCAACTAGTCAACTAGTTGAATTGAAAGTATCTAGTGTTGCAGATCAGCAGTGAAAGGCTTTTGTGCTGCGTTTGAGCACTTGAGATGAGAAGATTATATAACAGGAGGATAATAGATGACAGAACACTGTAAGTATGTGTAAATCTGTTATCTAAACTAACTAGCCCGAGGCTCAGCGTATAATCGGGTGGGTTTAGAGCGATGTTAATCACATCACACACAACTGAGACGTATTGATGCATGTGACTTTATCTGGATGTCACATCACATGCATTTCACTGCTAACAGAGCATGAGACAACAGCACAGCTGTGTTTGGAATAGAATACTTGTTTACTGCATAGTGTGCACTGTGAGTTTTAGATGATGTATCAACTTTACCATTCATTTCTGGAAGTAATATCTCATTCTTAACTCAATATTTGTCCAAACAAAAGTATTAATTGTCAGATATAAGCTCACAATTGAGATAAAATCACAATTACTTTTTTTCCCCCCATGGCAGAAACAATCTTTCTACTGACCAAGGCTGCATTTAGCCTATTTAGCTAATCAATAACACAGTGAAAACTGTGAAATATTATTACAATTTAAAACAACTGTTTTCTATGTGAATATCTGTTCAAATGTAATTTATTTCTGTGATCAAAGCTGAATTTTCAGCATCATTCCTCCAGTCTTCAGTGTCACATGATCTTCAGAAATCATTCTAATATTTGCTGCTCGAGAAACATTTCTGATTATTATCAATGTTGAAAACAGTTGTGCTGCTTCATATTTTGATGGAAACTGAGATACATTTAATTTTTCAGGATTGTTTGATGAATAGAAAGTTCAAAAGAACAGCATTTATTTTAAATAGAAATCTTTTGTAACATTATACATGTCTCTACTGTCATTTTTGATCAATTTAATGCGTCCTTGATGAATAAAAGTATTCATTTCTTTTAAACTTCCCAAACTTGTTACACTACAAAAATAAATAAATAAATAAAATACTGATTTATGGGTTTAAAAAAAGGTAAAATAATGAGTCAAGAAATAAATCAGTTTAATGCATTAATTAAAAAAAAAAAAAAAAAGTCTGGTAAAATAATGCATCAAGAAATAGATTAAAAACATCTAATTATTTTCATTTTATTCATCAAACAGGAACGTTAAATTCAAATCAAGCACACTGCATTGTGGTGAACACACGCAGTGTTTGCTTTGTTGCATACAACGCACTTTATCAGAAGTAACAGATAATTTGCATATAGTTCACAGTATGCATACTCTGCATGTATATTTATTTTAAATAGAAATCTTTTGTAACATTATACATGTCTCTACTGTCATTTTTGATCAATTTAATGCGTCCTTGATGAATAAAAGTATTCATTTCTTTTAAACTTCCCAAACTTGTTACACTACAAAAATAAATAAATAAATAAAATACTGATTTATGGGTTTAAAAAAAGGTAAAATAATGAGTCAAGAAATAAATCAGTTTAATGCATTAATTAAAAAAAAAAAAAAAAAGTCTGGTAAAATAATGCATCAAGAAATAGATTAAAAACATCTAATTATTTTCATTTTATTCATCAAACAGGAACGTTAAATTCAAATCAAGCACACTGCATTGTGGTGAACACACGCAGTGTTTGCTTTGTTGCATACAACGCACTTTATCAGAAGTAACAGATAATTTGCATATAGTTCACAGTATGCATACTCTGCATGTATAGTATCAGTAAGTTAGAGCACTATTCCAAACACATCCCGTGTGCCGTCTCTCTCCAGGAGTAATTATATTTGTTCATTAACACAGACATGATCTCTCATATGTCGCCCTAAGATGTCATTAATCTAAAAACAAGAGTTAAAAGCGTTAGATTTCCGAACCGTACATCATCTGCTCCTCTGAGATCTCATTTCCAGCAGTACGGATGAAGCTTGTGTTTTTCTCAGAGACAGTGGCGCTGTAATTGTAATGGAAGATCATGTTCTCGTACACGATGCCGCTCGCGTTTCATCTGCTTCTCATTCACATAAAACCATCACTCAGCATAATAAACACCCCAACAATGTGATTTATTTCAGCTGCTGACTATAAAATGACTTATTTACACAGCAATCAAGCTTAAAGGGATAATTCAAGTAAAAATGAAAAAATCTGTCATCATTTACTCACTGGCATATTTACTTGCAGAATTAAATGGATAGTTAAGGGAAAAAATTTGCTGTTATTTTACTCACCCTCAGGTCATTCAATTGTTGTTCTTTAGTAAAACAGTAAAGACTCTTATTTTTATTTTTTGCTGAAACTGTGGTCCTTGGTGATTCATAAAATGCAAGTCAATGGTTACTGACACTGAGAGTCAAAAAACATACACAGACTAAAATCAATAAAATTAATCCATGTGGCTCCTAACAATATACTGAGATCTTATGAAGTGAAACAATCAGTCTGTGCAAGAAACTGAACATTATTTACAACATTATTACCTGTAATCCAGTTTGTGAACGAATCATTCTTTTGAACCGGTTCTCTTTAGTGAACTGAATGAACCGGTTCATCAAATCAGACTGAATCATCTGAATCAGTTTGCGTCTCGAGCAGCACAGATCGACAAGTTACTCAATCAAACTCACTTTCAGACGCCTGACAGTCACTGCGACTGGAAATGAGGCAAAATATTGGCAAATCTGA
>NW_015639247.1:1229661-1238565 GCF_001515625.1 Sinocyclocheilus rhinocerous
TAAGAGGGGAATTCCCCCATTTTCAAAAATGAAATTCAGGCCCTGAATAAATGTCTAAAAATCCTGATTGGAGTATCACTATAAATAGTTATAAATGATAAAAAGAAGGCTTTAAAAAGATCGGTATCGGTGATCGGTATCGGCAGATACTGCTTTCTGTGATCGGCGATCGGTGATCGGCCTAAAAAATCCTGATCGGAGCACCCCTACTCAATATATCATCAGGAGCCACGAGTATTAATTCTGTGCTGTATAAGTATTTTTGTCTCTCAAAGTGCTGGTGGCCATTGACTTACATTTTTTTTGAATCACCAAGGACCACAGTTTCAGCTAAAAATCTTCTTTACTGTTCTACTGAAGAAGAAAAAAATCACCTACATCTTGGATGGCCTGAGGGGGAGTAAATTAACAGCAAAGAGTTTTTATTTTAGGTGAACTATCCCTTTAAAGCTCATCCATGAACTTTCTGTCACGTGTGAGTTTTCTGAAAAAGAACAAAAGTGTCCGTTTTAGCACTTGACAGACGCTTTGTGGTCTGATGTCAAAACTGTCATGAGAAACTCCAAAAAAGAGAAAAAAAAAGCAAAAAAAATATACTCTTACTTTACTTGATTAAGACAATGGCATAACAAATAAGTCTTGTTTTCTTGTAAAAATGCATTAATTAATTATGCTTAAAATTAGACGAAAAAAATATGCCAATAAAATATGGTCAAAAAAATAAACTTAATTCAAATAGAAAACAAGTTGATTTTTCTGACCCCACTGACAGATTTTTTTCTCTTAATTGTGATAATTTTTTAAGAAAAGAAGACTTGACTTATGTTGCTTCTTATCTTGATTTAAGAATGTTTAGATATTTGTACTGGTAAACAAGACAAAAATGCTACTATTTTGCAGTGTATTGTCATCATTTATCTCAGACAGCTCAAAGTCGAGACAGAGAGAAAGAGAGCCGTCATTCCCAAATAAACAAGATGAAGAGGAAAGCATCCTTGAGGACAAACACACAGCCTCAAAAACATTCTATTAATCCTTCTACAACAACACAAACACAAGAAGCAGATCATCACACACATCAAAGCCTCGACTTTCACAGGAGCGAACGTACAAACGTCATTATCAAACTCATAACCTGTCCGTTGTTATCACTGTCAGATACAAGACAAGGAGGAAATTAACTCATATGATGGAAACACACACATATACTGGGTCTAAAGTCAACTTATTACCTGCTGATTGTGATAAATATTACATTAGAAACTACAGATCGTCTTAAACGTGTATTTGATGTTGCAACTCCCAATGAACGGTTATTTTATTGCATTTGGTATTAAGCGAGTGTTAATTTTGTCACACATAAATTAAAAGAATATTTCCTCCCTCAAGACAAAACAACAACAATAGTGATACATAAAATAGGTCATACTTAAGAGAAAGTTTCACACGCACTCTCAAACTTCTCTGAATCCATTAGACGTAATGAAATGATCCGGAGGGTTAGTCATTAGTTAAAGAGAGAGCCGTGAAATCAGTTTAGAGCTCAAGCTGAAATCAGGGGAAATATGCTGCTTTATAATTACACTTCTGAAGTTTTTAAATGCATTTTCGGTCATTAAAACCACCATACACTACTTGTTTTCCTGCTTCAAAATGTAATTTGACTGTTATACAAGTCTCCCGAACTTTTCACCAATGAATTTTCAGATCTTCCCATTTGTTTATGATTAGAGGATAACGAAGTGAAAAAAAAAATGGGGATTACACACACATAAGTGCGACTTCTAACACAATGATTTTTTTTCAAGTCAAACATAACTAGAAAAATATATATATAATGAATAATATATAAAAAATAATAATTTTATTATTATTATTATTATAGTTGTTGCTTCATGCTTCAAAATATAATTTAGCTGTTAAACAAGTTTTCCAAATTTTTCACCAATTAATTTCCAAGTGTTTTCCCAATAAAGGTTAGTTTGTTAAAGATTATTTGATAGAGATAAAAAATAAATATATATATATATTTGTACACACACAGAAGAGTTACATTAAAATATATTTGAGGCGAACATGAATAGAAAAATGAATATTTAATACAGAATTTAAACAACAACAACAACAACAACAACACTAATAATAATAATAGAAAATGCATGTAAATGTCAAGTCAAGTCACCATTATTTATATACAATGCAGATTGTGTCAAAGCAGTGTTACAGTATTAAACAGGGAAATAGTGTGCCGTTCTCTTCTGGCCAGACGAAACCAGCAGTTTCATTCTAGGCTGCAACAAAGTAATGTATAATATACATTTACTGCAACAAATGAAATGTATATTATTATTATTATTATTAATAATAATAATAATTTCCATTAATTTAAAATCTTGAAATTTGGTCTGATCTATAAATTAGATAAATTATTGTTGAAGTGCAAAACAGTTGTGCAGTAGTTTTGGTTTTAGGTCTTAATGGCTGTGTTTTTTTTTCTTTTAAAAGGTAATTCTCTCATTAGGTGAAAGCATATGGACATATTTGGAAAACTTGTCTAGAAACCAGTTGTAATTCAGTTTGGTGTCACTAGCGGCTAGAAATCGCAGACTCACAGTCACTTCTGAATACCAGCTGTAGCAGTAAACTTCATTCCTAGTTTGTGTGTGCTTGTATGGTCCGTCTGTGATCACAGGTGCATGTAAAGCAGGTGTGACCCGTGCAGATCTGCCACCGAGCGACTGCGGGACAGATGCACGCTCCTCGCTGCGCTGGACTCTAACTCTCCCGGGTCCATTACCGGCCCGAGGCGTCTGCGGTCAGTGACACCTGCTGCTACAGATGTTCTGCATCCTCAGCGTCTGTGATCAGCAGCGGCCATCAGAAGGGCTTACAGTGACTCAGACGCTTCACCTCATGATCATTACTGCTGTGCTGGAACAGCTCAGACACATACAGCCAATGACAGGAGACAAAAGTTCCTTATCAGACCAAAAACAGCAATAACAAACTAAAATGCATTAGTGCAAAAAACTGTTTTCACTCAGAAATAGGCTGTGAATTTCGCCTATAATTTCAAAGAAACGGCAACTAACACATTAAATTAAATGTGATTATTATTTTATTTTTTTTACTTTGAAAACTCATTTTGTAACACCAACGATGAATAATTCATACTTTGATTAATATAATATTTCACTTGGGGTCTAGTTAAAGTGGTGTAGTGAGTTTAGTTAATTCAACAGTCTTCCAAACAGTGTTATTTTAATATTTTGAGATAGCATAATACTTTTTTAATCAATATTTTGAATTATTTTATATTTTCTGTTTTCATTTTTGTTTTAGTTGACTTTTAGCAAATTTGTTTTGTGTTTTTATCATTTTTATTTATATGAAAATATAGTTTATAGTCTATATAGTTTTGATTATTTTTTTTATATTTTATTTGAGTTATTTTAATACATCAAGTTGAATTAAATGAAAACGAGAAATCTTTGCCAACTACCTAAAATTTAAATAAATTATTAATAATAATAATAATAATAATAATAATAATAATTTCAGGTAGGGTTTTTTAGGCAAAAACAACTGGTTAGTGCTAAATATCACTACAAATAATTTCATTTCAGTTAAGGTTTATTTCAAGTAATAGATCTTTTTGTTTTTTGTTTTGTTTTTTTGTTTTAGTTCACAATAATAAGCCTGCTTTGAAGGACATATACGCAACATGTGGCTGTATTTGTATGTTTGTACATGTTTTTGCATGTCTGCTAGTTGCCATTAGAGCCAATGTTTCCACTTTATATTTCAGAACATTGTAACAAGCCACATTAGCATTTGTGTTTATCACACTTAAGCGTGATACATTTATGACACAACTATCTGTGCTAATGAGATGCAGAATGTAAACCAGGACCAGAACAGAGATGCAAACAAACAAACAAATCATCGCTGTTATCATCACTTCAAAAACAGTGTGTTGCATCATGGGAAATACTGGCTGGGATTATTCAGAGTCTCACTAAAGGAGCGCTTGAGACATAAATAAACATTACTGCAAAAACAACTGGTTAGTGACACCACTAAAATCATCACTAAACGGCACTAGAAAAATAGAAAGAAAGAAGAAGAAAAAAACACTTGGTTAGTGACATCACTGCATGTGACTAGAAAAAAAATGGTTAATGATACATCAATAACAACAGTACTAGAAAGAAAATGTTATTGACACATGATTAAAAAACAACTGGTTATTGACATCACTAAACAGCACAAGAAAAACATACAACTGGTTAGTGTCATCAGTAAACAGCACTAGAAAAAAACAACAACTGGTTAGTGATATCACTAAACAGCACAGGAAAAAATTAACTGGTTAGTGACATCACTAAACAGCACAAGAAAAAAATACAACTGGTTAGTGACATCTAAACAGCACAAGAAAAAAAACAACTGGTTAGTGACATCACTAAACAGCACAAGAAAAAAAACAACTGGTTAGTGACATCACTAAACAGCACAAGAAAAAAAACAACTGGTTAGTGACATCACTAAACAGCACAAGAAAAAAAACAACTGGTTAGTGACATCACTAAACAGCACAAGAAAAAAAACAACTGGTTAGTGACATCACTAAACAGCACAAGAAAAAAAACAACTGGTTAGTGACATCACTAAACAGCACAAGAAAAAAAACAACTGGTTAGTGACATCACTAAACAGCACAAGAAAAAAAACAACTGGTTAGTGACATCACTAAACAGCACAAGAAAAAAAACAACTGGTTAGTGACATCACTAAACAGCACAAGAAAAAAAACAACTGGTTAGTGACATCACTAAACAGCACAAGAAAAAATAACAACTGGTTAGTGACATCACTAAACAGCACTAGAAAAAAAAAACTGGTTTGTGACATCACTAAATTTAACTAGAAAATAAAGAACTGGTTATTGACACATCACTAAAAGGCACAAGAAAAAAACAGCTGGTTAGGCTCCTATTGTGTAAGTGGGCAGTTCTTGAACTGAATAAGGCACAATGACACTAAACTAGCACAAACGTTCACACAGACTAGTTGTTTTTGACAGTATGTTGTTCTGCACTGGATCTGTAGTTTGGGGTGAGTCTGAAACGCTTCCATACTCCACACCAGAATAATACAGACAGTAAAAGCATGAGTTTGTACAGAAGGTTTGAGTTTTCAGACCAGCAGATTAAAGCGTTAGTGGACCTCCATGAGACTGAACAACGAAAGAAAGATCTAGAAGAAGACAAACACAAGTGCAGCACACTGCTTTCGTTCAGCCGGCGTATTAAACATGCCGCTGTCACAGCTCTGCTTTATCCCGCCTGAAGTGGTTTGTTTGTGTGCGTCTCTACAAGAGCCGTAATAAAGCTGGACGGCTTTTAATCATCTCCCAGCATGAGCTTCTCACAATCACTCCCATCTCACTACAAACCTCCTCTAGAGAGACGCACAGAGCCAGAGACCAGGGAAAGCAGGGCACTCAGGATCCAGTCAGAAAAATCAATATGAATGAATAACAACTTAAAGATCTATCTGGCAACCCGTCAAAATAAAAGTTTGGTTTAATGTAACGAAATTGTGACAAACATATATTACCATTGTACAGTACAATGTATGTTTTAATGTAATAATAATAATAATAATAATGTAATTGTAATAATAATAATAATAATAATATGTATTATTATTATTATTATTATCATTACAACTTTAGATATCTTTAAGGAATAATTGTTGGTATGTGATTTTAACAGTAAACCTCTGTTGTGCAGCACTTTGTTTGCAAAAAAGATATGTTAAAATTTAATTACACAACACAGAGAAGGAAAAAATATATATTTTTTTTTAATAGGGTCCTATTATTTAAATAAATAAAGTAACAAATTAAGTTGTTTTTATCAATTAAATGAATTAGCCATGCTTTTTGATTATTAAAACGTAATGAAACCATTCAAATGTAATCTAGACCAATGATTTTCATGCTTTCTGATTGCTAAAATTTAATTCAAGTATTAAAACGGAGTCAAAAAAATTAAAAAAGGAATTCTAAATGAATGAATTAATGAATGAATACATGAATGCACGCATGAATTAATACATGAATGCATGCATGAATGAATGAATACATGTAATTTGTGAAAAAATTAAATATGGGGCCTTTCCTTTAAATATGCCTCATTCCTTTCTATAGACGTCAAACAGGTGGAGAGAAAGAAGGACAGACTGACAGATATGAGCGGTCAGATGGGAGGGAGACTCTCAGACGAGCGGCGAGACGAAGAGTAACACACTTCATCTCCGGCAGAAGGTCATTTACCTCAAATCCACTTCCTCAGATTAAAGCAGCGACTCTCTCCTGACTAACAGCAGCTCTGTTATCAACACACCGCTGATGAGACTGAGCTGGACTAACCTTCAGAGAAAGAGACAAAACTCAGAGCAGATCTCCTCACCGGCTCAGTTAATTCTCCTGATGTGATTTTCCTTAAGAAACTATGCTCAGATTTGCAGAGACACTCAAGTCGGCAATCAAAAGTCTGAGATGTTGGCAACTCGATCAGTTCTCCATTCATTCATCGAATTCTCCTGAAGATCTGAGCTTCTCTTAACATGCATTTAAGAGTTTTATACTTAAATAGTTGGCCATAAATTTATGATTTAAGATTTGAATTGCAAAAACAATTTACATCTGTTTGGATTACACAGTTTTAACAAACCGATACACTTAATGTGATGCATATTTGTCAGTAATACTTTATTATTATTATTAACTGTTTACACTATATAACTACCGATATAAAAATTCTAAAAATATAAGAAAAAGAAAAATGCACCTGCTGTGCATCTTTTTTTTTAAATTATTGAACACTGTTAAATATTATTTAATTTTAATTTAATTAATATCATTAATAAAGATATTTTATTTGTTATAATTGTTTAATTCTTTAAATATATAATTATTATATATTTAAGAATATTCTTAAAAATGTTGTCCAAAATGATGATCATGACATACACTTATGCAAAAGAAAAACTAATGAGATTAAAACTCAACAATTAATTATAAACAATTTTTTTGTATATATCAGCTGTGCATCTTTTTATCATTGAACATCGTAATCAAAAAGCAAAGATAAACAAAGCTTTGGGTGTGAGGTTTTGGTTGAGGAAGTGAAAATGTTTCGAGAGACGTAGGTTTGTGGGTGTGATAAGATTGACTCGTACCATAAACTAAACGCTTCAATAATCCAAGTGAATGTGGTCACAAACTGTGAGAGAGCAGAGAGAGTCTGCTTTATTACACCATGAAAACAGCGCTGGGACTTATTAGATTACACACACGTCTGTAATGCTGATCGTCGATAAGCATTCCAGCGCCTCGATTAAAACCACAACAAACAGCGGATATGAGAATCTCACTCTTCTTTACTGCACTAAAAGCAATTACTGTGTGGAAAAAGTAGGCGGCAGCGAGGACGTCTAATTTCCTCATCTGCCCATTCATCGAGAGTGATCTCCAAAAGAAGCTGTTCTCTTTTATGAGCGTGGGACACACGTGGAGGTTAATGTAGCATAGCGCTGCTATTGTTACTGACGCGTGAGATTGGCTCATTTCCACCCAATTAATGAGCAGATCTGCCCACTGAGCAAAGCCTGAGAAGATGAGAGAATCACAAGAAAGCACACAGAAGTCAGGAAAAGTTCAAAACCAGCGCGTCAGATTGAAATGTGCAAAATCACATGTGCTTCAAATAAAACTTCTGGAGTGACGTAAAAACCTGCAAAGAGGAGAAATAAAAATATCAACATTTCAGGGGGAAAAACTAAAGGTTATTGTGGTGACAATAAATTTGGCCAAAATCTAAACTCTATTACCTTGAATGAATGAATGCACGGCAAAAAATGATTTTCTTCCTTAGTATTTTTGTCTTGTTTTCTTGTATAAATATCTACAAATTCTGGAATTAAGATGCATTTACTTGACAAGTAAAATGGCTTAAGATTATATGTCTTGTTTTCTGAAAAAAATGTCAAAATTTTGTTAGTTTTTGCTTAAAACAAGCAAAAATATCTGCCGATGGGGTAAGAAAAGTAATCTTGTTTAGCCTTTGAGTTACGATTATTTTTCTTACCCCATTGGCAGATATTTTTGCTTGTTTTAAGCAAAAACTAACAAAATTTGGATAATATTTTCAGAAAACAAGACATAATATCTTAAGTTGTTTTACTTGTCAAGTAAATGTATCCTGATTCAAGAATTTTTAGATATTTTTACTAGAAAACAAAACATAAATACTAAGGAAGAAAATATTTTTTTGTAGTGTGAATGAATGAATGAATGAAAATATTAACAATAACTATATTTACCATCTTCTATTAAAAATAAATGAAAAAAATAAAAATGACAAAATGCAAGTTTATATTATATAAAGCTAATTTATATATTTTTTCTAATTTATACTCTTTATATTTTAATGATTATATGTACCATTATAAATACATTTGTATATATGCATGGAAAAAAGCACACCACTGTTCAAAAGTTTGGGGTCAGTACAATGTTTTTAAAGAAAAGTATTACTTTTCTTCATCAAGGACGCATTAAATTGATCAAAAGTGACAGACATTTATAATGTAACAGAATATTTCTATTTCAAATAAATGCTGTTCTTTTGAACTTTCTATTCATCTGTGAATCTTGAAAAATAAAATCTATCACAGTTTCCACAAAAATATTGTGCAGCACGACTGTTTTCAACATTGATAATAATCATAAATGTTTCTCGGGCAGCAAATCAGCATATTAGAATGATTTCTGAAGATCATGTGACACTGAAGACTGAAGTAATGATGCTGAAAATTCAGCTTTGATCACAG
>NW_015639247.1:1238576-1254136 GCF_001515625.1 Sinocyclocheilus rhinocerous
GGCAGCAAATCAGCATATTAGAATGATTTCTGAAGATCATGTGACACTGAAGACTGGAGTAATGATGCTGAAAATACAGCCGCGCATCACATAAATAAATTACATTTTAACAGTTATTCACATAGAAAACAGTTATTTTAAATTATAAAAATAGTTCACAATATTTCAATATTTTTGGTCAAATAAATGCAGCCTTAGTGAGCAGAAGAGAAAAAACATCTAAAGCATATTTTCACTGTTATTCCACAAAATAAGTGGAATAATAATTGCACCGGCCGCAGAGCAAAGATTATATGAAGAGATATTTAAAGAAATCATCAATCTGACTATCTGTCATCACAGGGTCACCTTTACAACCCCATTACACACAAAGCAAGCATCTAGTGTGTCTCTGCTCTTCCTCTGAGACTAAAGGAAGTGAATATTTATTGACTTCCAAAAATAAGAGGGAAAAAATAGGGTTTTCCATAAACATCATTAGTCAGTTTGGGGTCGCCTTCAATTACACAACTGGAGGAGCTTCTCTGGCTCGTTGCATTCGACAAAATGTTTTCAACAGCCATTATATAAATGCAGAAGACTGAAAACAAACCAATGACCTCCTCATCACTCAAGACTTCTGCAAACTCCTGGATGGCAACATGACGCAGCAGATGTTGTGCTAAAGCAGCACATTAGTGTGAGACAGTCTGATGTAACGAGCTCAATCAGTCAGCGAGATGCCGCCGGTCACAAGCTGCTTTCCCAGAGGAGACACAGCCGACGAGATGAATATCACAAAACACACTCCAAATACTGCCAGAGCTATTAGGAGGAACGTCTCTGCTGCTGCTGTTGGATGAGAAGTTCTTCAGCAGTTTGCTAATTTCCCAACATCAAATGGACTCTAATGAACAAACAGCTTAATAGTCCAGCAACAAGTGCTATTAAAACTCACTTATAAGACTGAGAAGTGTGGTAATAATTTCTTGCCATTTCATTTTTGCAGCTGGGTGAATATCACAAAACCTTTCAATCTGGCATGCCATTTTCCACCACAAAAATAAAAAGAAATTGATTTGTCAAAATGTAAAAAAAACAAACAAAAAAAACATTGACTGACATTTTTTGATTGCATTATTACCTTACACCAAATTTTAATTACTATTATTTTGTGCATGGATTTTGATTTGATTTGATTATCCCTTTGGATTACACAGTTGTAACAAACTAATACACTTAATTATTTAATTTATTTAATTTAATTTGTTTTGTAATCCTGATTTATTACTATGATGTACTGTATATTATGATGTATATGTATATGCATATGTATAATAATAATATTATTAGAAGTAGTAGTAGTAGTAGTAATAATAATAATTATTATTATTATTATTAAATTTGGTGCAAGGTGAATGCTAAACAATAAATACAGAGAGAGATATTTAAAAAAAAAGACACACTAAATCTAAAAATGTAGTATCTAAGTGCAAAATATTTATGTATTGATTGATTGATTGATTGTGAGAATCATGCAGCTACAGGACTGTCTGATTTCACTCATTCGAGACCACAAGCTTGTGTGGGATCTGAGGCTGTAAAGAGGGCAAAGAAAGCATGATGACTCTCAAAAGGTCTGACCAAATAAAGTGTGACACAAGTGTTTGTTGCTGATGAGAGAGGAGTATTTTGTGGACAATATCAGGGCTAATGCATGCAACAATACGTGCAGTGCAACACTCAACACAAACAATGAAACATTCCCCAGTGCTGCTGCTGTGATGAGAATCTGAGCGTAAGCGTGTCTCTGGTGTCGTGCTGTGTGTGTCAGTGCAACAGCTGCTGGAGCTGCAGGTGAAGTGACTGCACTGTGTTTTAGACTCGCCGCCTCTGGGCCAAACCACAGACCTGTCAATCACACCACAGGGGCGGAGCCAGCGGGAGACGCCGCCCTACACAGCATGACGTCACCTGAACATGTTACTTGACAACTGAATTGGATCTTTAATAATCGTAACGTGACAACGAACATTTAAGTGATGTTGCAATGAGTTCATGAGTGTCGGCCCCACAGGAAGTTGAGCAGAAATTTGAATTGGAATGACAGGAAGAGGAATTCACTGAATTGCATTTTAACAGGTACTGCATTCTGGGAAATGAAAAGTAGATAAAATCTTAAAAATTATACTTTGCTTACTTTCTTTGAAAATGTTCATATCATGCTGGAAAGTAAAAATTCAAAGTGCATCTTGACAAACTTTCCCTATTGCATATGTTAATAATATAACTGTCTTTGAATTATTTTTTTTATCATTAGTATTACTAAAATTGTCAAGCATTATTATTATTATTATTTGAATGATTAATATTTTATTTTTATTTTATTATTAAAATTGTACATCAGAAAAAAAGAATGAAAGAAAGAAAGAACTCCTACAAGTAATGCAAACTAAAAATAGCTTAATTTTCTACATTTTCTTGCAAATTGTCTTTATTTTGTGAGACTCTGAATTCTAGTTACTTTGAATTTTTCTCAGTTACATTCAAATTCAAATGTCAAAATTCAACATTCAAATTTCAAAATGCACATTTCAAATTTCAAAGTTAATTTCAGGAATGAATTTGGAATTAAATTCTGAAAGGTGCACATCTCTGCGATAGGATGCCACTATTAACTTAATAATGGGATGTGATATCACACGGCCCTTCCAGTGTGAAAACTGCAACCTGCTAATATTGGTGCCAAACTGAACACACGGAATCTGTGAGACACGGGCCGGAGGGAATCTGACTGAGGTGTGAAACTGGGACTGCATTGAAGTCAACAACACATCAGTCAGAAAATCTGTTTGATTTACTCAAAGCCAAATTATACCTGCATTTGGACACTGTTTACAAGCGATGCAGATCACTCAATACTCTGAAACTCTGAATCATCTCAGAAGGCTTGAGATACAAAGCTGTGATGTTCAGAAAAGTCAGACAGCTTTGTTGGACTGTGATCAGAGAAGAAAGAAAAAAAGAACAACTCTGCATGGATGAGCATCTCGCATTTGTCAGTAAATGCAATGCAAAGCAGCTCCAGAAAGCACATGAGGACTTTGAAAGAAAAATGAGAAGCATACTGCATTGGCTCTACGGATTCAGAAAGCATCCATAATAACTAAGCAAAACACACCAGCACACCTAGCAACTACCCAGAACACCCTAAAAACTTACCTAGCAACCATCACGTTCACATTAGCAATTGCATAGTAACCACTCAGAACACTCTAGCAACTACCTAGCAACCACATAACAACTACCATAACACCCTAGAAACTACTTACTGTAGTGATCATCCACAACACCCTATCAACTACATAGCCATCCAAAACACTGTAGCAAATGCATTGTAACCACTCAGAACACCCTAGCAACTACCTAGCAACCATACAGCAACTATCATAATACCATAGAAACTACCTACTGTAACAATCACCCAGAACATCCTAGCAACTACATAGCAACTAGGGCTGTCACGATTATGAAATTTGGCTGACGATTAATTGTCTAAAAATAGTCACAGTTATTGCGATTAATTGTCTGTTTTAGGGCTTTGGCGATTATGCCGATTATCGCGATTAATTGTTTGTTTTTATGGCTTTCATTATATAATTTATTAATTTAAGGGTTCAGTAAATAATTATGATGTTATCTTTTAATCTTTTCGAGTTATTATTTTGCAGTGTAAGGTTACATAGAGTATTCTAAATTCTAAGAATTGGCCAATACCGATCCAACACCAGCGCTACTTTTTTCTACACCACTACAGAATATCAATACTGTGTTTGTGGAACTAATGGTCACTCTTTTAAACCCTTTGTTAAACGCAATCCACTAAATACTCACTTCCTCATTACAGAGAAAAACTACATTTGAATAAAAATATATAAGCTATGAAATTAAACTAGCTGACTGTATAATTTAGCAGCAAAAACAATATCTTCTTGGAAAAAAATCTTTGTGCAAATTATACAATTTAAACATGTTTATTCTGTTAACTATTTGCATTCTTACAAAATACATTCATGAATATAAGATAGAAACCATGAGAAAAAGTTTTCTTAATAAAAATTATCATGTTTGTGATAATTCCTTACTTCCTTAAACTTAAAGTATTATAATGGGAATATGTCATCTTGGGGAGAGAGTTTTATGCTGACTGTCATAACTGAACGTGACGTGCTGTTTGAATACTGAGCGGAGAATGACTGACAGCTGCAGCAGAAGGAAGATGAGTTTCTGTAAACCTCAATTCTGTCCCTCACATTAAGATATGGAATGGCTTCAGATGATATAGCAGGGCTCCAGATTGCCACCATTTTTTCTGCCTGTGCGACAAAATTTTGTGTGCTTTCGCACTGGCGCGACCACCGCGTTGGTCAACTCATACGCGCTGCAATCTCTGTTGCATATGAGAAACATCAAACGGCAAACGAAACTGAAAGCATAACAAAACTTACGCTTAGAGAGTATCGTGCGAAGGTGCGCGCAGCAAAAATGACGCGCATATTGAGGAAACGATGGATGGTTTTCAAGCGAAAGTCAAGTAAAAGACCGCTTCTTAAACCAGAGAAGGTGAACATGCTGGTATTCTTGTGGGGAAAAAAACATGCAAGCGGTTATTTAATTATCGCGACAGGCCTAATAGCAATCATTTATAACACCTTAGCAACTGCATAGTAACCACTCAGAACACACTAGCAACTACATAGCAACCATCCAAAAACATCCTAGCAAATGCATTGTAACCACTCAGAACACACTAGCAACTACATAGCAACCATCCAAAAACATCCTAGCAAATGCATTGTAACCACTCAGAACACACTAGCAACTACATAGCAACCATCCAAAAACATCCTAGCAAATGCATTGTAACCACTCAGAACACACTAGCAACTACATAGCAACCATCCAAAAACATCCTAGCAAATGCATTGTAACCACTCAGAACACACTAGCAACTACATAGCAACCATCCAAAAACATCCTAGCAAATGCATTGTAACCACTCAGAACACCCTAGCAACCATACAGCAACTACCATAACACCCTAGAAACGACCTACTCTAGCAATCACCCAGAACATCCTAGCAACTACATAGCAACCATCTAAAACACCCCAGCAACTGCATCAGAACATTCTGAATACCCTAGAATCTACCTATCAACCACCCAATACATGCATTATAGTCAGTTATAATAATACAACATTAATTGTGCCAAGTAATTTAATGAAAAAGGGTCCATTCTATGATAAACTTCATTTGTATAGAAATTGAGCTTGTTAAGGAATTCATTCCAATGGTAAAACAAAATGTATACACCAGAACTTGGTGAAACATGCAAGCATCACTGTCAGCAATTCTACATCTGAAAACACAAAACCCTGACAGAAAACACTGACATGTGTGTTTGCACACCGTAGTAAAACAGAGTAAAGCTGGTAGAAAAAAAGACAGTATCCATGAACAAATGTGCATGTGTGCGTAAATGAGGTGAAACGAGCAGACGTGGAGCGACGGCGTCTGGCAGCAGGACTAGCGGGAGAACAGCGTGTCGTCCTGTAGACGCGCTCTGAGCCCGAGGAGTCTCTCAAAGGTCTGTCATCATCTCACACTGCCACTGCACATACCATCTGCTTCCCGCCGCTACCCACAATGCACTGCGCTTCACTCTGTATATGTGCACTCACTTTAAAGTGTACTTCTCCCAACGCCACATCTTCACTATTACTGGCGACAGAAACTCTGTCGGGAACTGGCATGAGTGCTCGGATATAATTACAGCGGCCTGTTACACTCTGAATACGGTGAGTCGCGCTGCACCCGTGAGGAAACCGTTACCGCTCTATTACGGCTCCAGAGACATAACGAAGATTTCGATTTTCTCATTTAAGTCTCATGTGTTTCTTCTCAAACTTTTGAGGAGAAATTGAAGGAGGGAACTGAGACATATTTTTGGACCTAAAAGAATTAACCCTAGCAACTGCATAGCAACCACCCAAAACATCCTTTCAACTACCTAGTAATCACCCAAAATATCATTTCAACTACCTAGCAACCCTAGCAACTACCTTTCAAGCACCCAGGACAGCCGAGTAACTGCATGGCAACCACCAAAAACAACCTTTCAACTACCTAGCAACCACCCAAAATACCCTAGCAAATACTTTGCAACCACCCGGAACACCCTAGCAACTGCATAGCAACCACTCAGACCACCATATAAATCTCTTACTTTAGAAATCAAAGTAAGAGTAACTGCATAGCAGCCACCCAAAACATCCTTTCAACTATCTAGCAACCACCCAGAAAACCACAGCAACTTGCGACTGTATTAAAACCACCCAGAACATGATAGCAACTGCATGGCAACCATCTAAGACATCCTTGCAACTACCTAGAAACATGCCAGCAACCATAGAGCAACCACCCAGAACACCCTAAAAACTACCTTTTGTAACAACCACCCACAACATCCTAGCAGCTGCATAGCAAACATCCATAACACCCTAGCAACTGCATAGCAACCACACATACCACCATAGAAATCTCTTTCTTTAGAAATCACCGAAAACACGCACTAGCACAGTAGCGGTTTCCTGCTAAGGTAGTATACAGCGATTTACATGCACTCCTGGAGGCTTTAACTAATGAGAGTCTAAAGGCAGCGATTACGGCCTTAATTCAACAGGCAATAGACACGCTACAAATCAGCACAGCTTACATAATGAGCCTGGAATGGAGCCTTTATCTGAGAGCCAGCGTCTGTGCTGAACACTACATCAGCCAGAGTAATAGCAGCATGAATACAGAAAGTATTCTTGTGTCCACATTTGTAGAAATAAAGTGCAGGTTACTCAAACGTTCATGAGCATGCAATAGATTTCAAACATTTAATTGCATGTGTTTAATGTTTGTGGCTTTTTGTTAGCATTGAACTCATCTATATGCAAGTGTGCAAGGTGTTAATATAAACAAATAAACAGTTTCATCCTACATCAAAACAAATCAGGATTTATTAAAAAAAAGAGCATGTGTACAAACATTTTACACTCACCAATAATTAAAATAATCCAACATTATTTATCAAAATGTACAGATAAACAAATCAATTATTATATAATATTATTCTATGACCAAATGAGCAACTGCTCTGTGATAATTACATCACTGAAATTACTTATACTTATTAGAAAATATTTCCTTAAAAATAATAATAATAGTCACAAAAATCTTGAGATACTGAAAAAGTATTATACTAAGTCATAATTATGAGATAAAGTTAAAATTATGAGATACTAAGTCATAATTAGGGCTATTAAGTTATAATTATGAGATAAAAGCCAAAATTATGACATACAGTGGGTACGGAAAGTATTCAGACCCCCTTAAATTTTTCACTCTTTGTTATATTGCAGCCATTTGCTAAAATCATTTAAGTTAATTTTTTTTCCTCATTAATGTACACACAGCACCCCATATTAACAGAAAAACACAGAATTGTTATTAGATAAAAAGTCAAATATATGATACTAAGCATTAAGAGATAAAAAGTCACAATGAGATTGAAAGTTAAATGTATGAAACAAAAAGCCAAAATTATGAGATATTAAGTCATAATTACGAGATAAAGTCAAAATAATGAAACTGTCAGTTAGGGCTGGGCGATATAGCTATAAAATGCATCAACGATATAATGTTTCATATCGTTCGGTATCGATAATTATTGACATTTTTATAACCTTTTTTAAAACAAAGAGCAATAGAAAAAATTGTTTTAAATTCAACCACTGTATTTTTAATTTACCCAATTTAAGACAAACAACAAATCATTTTTTGTTTTAACAGTCAAACACAAAATAAAATTTAAACAAATATCTTTCTTATGTTTTATATGCAGATAAAATAGCCACAGGAGGGCGCAATGAGCAAAATAATGCAGCGAATAAAATTTTTTATATAGTGCAATTAAAATAACAGTCTATAAAAAACGTGCACAACGTCTAAATTAACATATATAAATCAAATATAATTTCGTAAATTGCATAAACAATTATGAACAAAACAGCATCATGTATTTATAAAAAAGCCTAATTCAAATAGCCGAAGCGCCGATCACACAGATTGCCTTGAGACGCAGTGAAATGGAATAAACCTCCACAAATTTGCGACGTGTTATCTAAAAGTTTAAACTCTTTTAACTTTACATGGCTTTCTATACATCTCCTGTGTGAGACACGAGTGCAACAGTCATAGTTGTCTGTAGGGGTGTGCGATATTGACAAAAAATAATATCTCAATATTTTCTGGGATTTTATCGATGACGATAATTAGACGTTTATTTTGCCTAGTGTGTTATTGTGCTGGTACCTTAAGGACTGCCGAAGACAGCTGACTCATAATGTTTTTAATATTCTTCATATTCTGTGTGGTGGTCAGTTCATACTGATAGAAATTAATCTTTTCCAATAAGTTTAAACTGATTTTTACATTTTATGGGCATTTTTACCTTTATAAAGCCATTTTTTCTAGAAGTGTCCATTATCTTTTGAGTCAAATTCTTACATTTAATCAGGGAATTAGAATAATAAGACATTTGGGCTGTTACCAAGCAAATTAAATCAACACAGAAGCTGCATCTGAAGTGGCATTTAGATGTATTTACACACATGTATTTTGTTTAATGCAAGACATGAATGCATTTAACCTGCAATTACAAATGCATAAATAATGTTTTGATATATTAAACATAAAACGTTGAATACTGATATTTGAAATGATTTAAAACATGAAAAAAAGAAGAAAAAAAACTCGATAATGTCAAATCGCACATCGTTAAAACAACAATTACAATATTATCGCAGACGATATATATCGCACACCCCTAGTTGTCTGTCCCAAAAATGCGCCTAATATGCGTTCTTTGTGAATGGCTTGGTTTTGGTTTTAACCTAACCAATAACTTCTCCGCATTGAGCTTCTATATTTCTCTAATATTTTGAATGAATAATGCAGAGGTGGCGCGTCTTATGGGTTCAACTGGATAGACTAACAAAAACAATAAAGTACGACAATGATACTTACATCATCATCACCACATCTCGTGCGCCTCTGATGAGGCTCCCTCACCGACGCACACCTAACATTCGATTGCACCGTTTTTGGATTCGACTAATATTCATTTTTTATTCACAATCTCAGGCAGGCACAGCACTCAGCATGTGTTTGTTTGTGTGTGCTGTCTGCTTGTCACTCATAGCACGCGCCTATATCGTGCACTATATCGAACATTTTTTCTATCGTTATCGATGAAGGTGTACCGTCGATAAATACTGATACCGTTTTATCACCCAGGCCTACTGTCAATATTGAGATACTAAGTCATAATTGTGAGATAAAGTCACAGTTATGACATAAAAAGTGCAATTTTTTATACTAAGTCTTAATCAAGAAATAAAAAGTCAAAATTATGAGATACTAAGTCATAATTATGAGATAAACTCAAGATAGGGCTGGGCAATTTTTCCGATTTTATCGATTAATTCGAATTTAATGTTTTGCCACGATTTTATTTTTTAGGAATCGCGATTTTGAATAGAAATATTACCAAACGTTAGAATTAGACACTTTGAGAATATGCCAGTGATAACAGTAAAGAGAAAAGAACGATCCGACCGCATGTCGGCGCACGTGATTAACCGCTCACGTGTGACGCGCTCATATCGCTAGGAGCCATTCACACAGAATGCACTTGTGTTGACAAAGATGCGACGCGGGCAGTGGAATAGGAAAAACATGCAAGAATATGGGAGTCAACTTCTTTTAACTGCGTTTTTAGAATGCCGTTTCATGCATGAGATGCTGCAATTGATGCGAGTGCAACAGTCAAACATATCCATGTTTACATAGAAAAAATAAAGGAAAAGCAGCGCAAATGAATAAAAAACCTGTAACTACTATATGTCTGATATTTCATGTTTGCATCATGGTGACAGGCTGAAAGCTGCTGTTGTTTTTATAGAACATTTATAGATAATAATAGTCTACTGGTGTTATATCTTCAGTCATTCTGAATATGAATTACCTTGACTTTTGAGATTTTTTTAAAGCATTTTCCTCGTATTATTTCTGAACATATAATATGTTTAAGACAAGTTTGTACAAGATGTAGTTGTAGTTCATGCATCTTTTCTGCAAAGATACTTAACAAGTGATTTGTTTAACATTTACATCATGTTGACAACTTCATGTGTGGTGCACTCGGAATAGAATTTTCTTTAAATAGAGGGTTAATAAAGAAAAAAGATAATTTGAATCATGTTGTAGTTACAATTTTAAGTTGACTAGTTAAAAATCATAAAAAATCTAGAATCAGTCAAACGTTCTGAAAAAATCGAGATTTAAATTTTTTGCCAAATCGCCCAGCCCTAACTCCAAGATTGAGATCATTAGTCAATTATGAGATAAAAAGTCACAATTATGTTGTATATTATATTGTTGTATGTTCACATTTAGAATCATTCTACGCACGTCTTTAAAAATCAGGCCCTTGTCCGTAGACACGCATGACATGATTTCCATAAATAAAGCGATCGTCACTCCCAAGACTTCCAGTGTGTCTGTGGCCATTAAAATGAGATGCATTTGTTCAGATGTGTGTGCATTCAGGTTTATAAACATCTGCGTGTTTTGTGTGCAAATATGTGTTTTTGTGTGCATCCTGCAGCCCTGATGAGAATCAGCCAAAACAAGCCCACAGTGTGTGTTTGTGTGCCGATGCTATCAGGAGTGTGTGACAGCCCATCAATAACTGAAGACCTCTGAGGATGAAGATGCGCTGCTGCTGGAAGCAGGAAAATGGATGTTAACTATTTATTCCTGAGCTTTCTCTCTGCTGCTTCCCTCTTTATCTCACTGCAGGATCCTGAGCCATTTCTCTCTCTTTGACTTATTTCAGACCATTATGTTTCTGTCTGCGTGTCTCTCCGGAAGCATATTCATGGCATAACGGTCTAAATCTCACCAAACCTGTCAAGAACACATCCAGGTTGTATTTTACCTAAAAAGTCAGAATAAAAAATAAAAAATAACAATGAAACCTTTTTTAAGTGGTTGTTTTTTTTCCATTGTTACATTATTTTTATCAACATAAAGAACCCCACATTCTCATTACTGTAATGAGAAATATATATATATACACCCACCCACACAAACATACATACATATAATTGCAAAGCTAAATATGCTTTTTTTTCTTTATACAAAATACAGGTATGGATTATTTTTTTTTTGCAAAACATTCTTTCCTATATATCATTTCACATTTTATCTTATTTTATGTACACATACTATTTATTTTTATTTACAAAAAATATAACAAAAATAAAAAATATTTACAAAATGTATTAAGTTTTTATTTATTTATTTATTGCATTATTTATTTGCTATATATATATATTTATATATATATATATATACACACACACACACACACACACACACATATATATATATACATGATAGATAGATAAACTTTCAATGACTGCATGGCCTAGTAGTTTGCACGCAGACATCAGTGTTATTCTTCACAGAGGCAAGATTCAAATCCAGTGTGAACATTTCCAGATCCTCAGCGTTGAGTTTTTCCCAATAAAAAGCCAAAAAAGTTACAATTACCCCCTGAGTCTTTTGTGATGTAATACTCCTCAAAGACGCTGTGTGGCTCGTCCCATTTCCTTATCTCCAGGGACGGATCTCACTTCAGGTGAACGCTGCACAAAGCGAGGTAAAAGGCTGGTGCTTGAACTGATCTTCCCCATTTATCTCCTATTCTCTTTAAACGACAGGAAAATTCTTCTCTGCAGCTGTAATCTCTCTCAGCACACTGAGAACAAAAGATCACAACTAGAGCTCTCAACACATTAATACTGGCTGACCGCGAGTGCACAGGGAGATCTGGGTAAAATCTCATCTTTTACACCGACAGAGAACCAACATGCTCTTCCTAAACCTCACAAAACACCACAGGCTGTGTTCACAGTCAACTACTGGCTTATACTGCACAATTCACACTCCACCAGTGCTATTTTACTCTCATTGAGATAATATTATAGTCTTTATTAATATTTCAAATCAGTTTTTGTTTTTATATTTTTGTTTTAATTTTTGTTTTTAGTAAAGTGTGCTTTTGTCATTTTTATGTATTAGAACTTTTAATTTTAAAATTAATGTTTACTTTTATTTCAAGTAAAAAAAAATTTAGTTTTAGTTTTAGTTAACTATAACCTTGTTCACTGACTACTGTTTTATTACATAGTAAACAGTATGCATTATGCTACAAAAAAAATTATAATATAAAATATTGTTATTAACAAATATAATTATGTTGCATGTGAGTTGACAAGTGTTCATTTAGGAAACATTTTTATTTGTTTTTTTAACTTCTGTAAAAATTATGAATAAAGAAAGGTTTTCCAATTTTCCCAAATCATCAACAAATCAAATGTTTACCTTCAGTCACTTTTGATAAATGCATAAATGTAAACATAAATACATCTACGAAAAAATATATATATACATGCCTACAAATATTTTATTATTAGTGAACATTATATTTTATTAATATTTTGAATCAGTTTTATTTTTAGATGTTCTGTTTTCATTTTAATTTTGTTTAAAATGTTAGTAATTTTGTTATTTTAATATTTTTATATGCATCTATATATTCTGAATCATTTTTATTTATTTTAGTTCATCAAGTAAATTAAACCCGAGTAGAAAAAGGCCATCTGCAAATAAACTACCTATTGCACACTGCATTTGTTCAACGAAACACCATAAATCCAGTCTCAAATTTGCCTTTGTTGCTTAACGGTCAACAAAAATAAATGAAATAAGTAATTCTTTAGTGCAAAATTCAGATTTTAAGAATTTGATTTCAACAAAGTAAATGTTATTAATATCATCTAACTTTTCTAGAAAAAGCCCAAATAATGTATGACAAAATAATTAAATAACTATATTATATGTAAAATATATTTTTAATATAAAAAAAAAAAACATAATTTTACATAATATTATACCACCTAAACATATTTATTAAATATTAGGGATGTAACGATTAACCGCGAACCGGTTGAAAATCGATTCAAATATGTGACGATTCAAATCGGTTGAGATGCTAAACAAATCGCGATTCAATTAGGGATTGGAGTTTATATGAATGCATGTCTGAGGGGAACTTACTGTCTTTAGAAAAGTTTAGATGGTATTTTTTCTTTTCATCTTGCCTCTGTATAATGCATATTAAAGCGAATCGAATCGTGAAATCAAAATCGGGAATCGAATTGAATCGTGAGTTGAGTGAATCGTTACATCCCTATCAAATATATAAATTAAATACACATTTATTAGGTGGCATTTTAAACACTGGTTATTAATATCGCATACTTTTTTTTTTTTTTTGTGAATGAAGACATTTATGAGTAATATTGGAAAATTAACTATTAAAAATCACTTTTTGTTTATTTCAGAATATTATGTTTCTGTTTACGCGCCTCTCTGGAATCATATTCATCCCATAACTGTCTGAATGTCACCAAACCTATCAAGAACATGATTTTGGGAGGTTTGTGTTTAGATGGATGGATGGATGGATTGATTGATTGATTGATTGATGGATTGATGGATTGATGGATGGATGGATAGATAGATAGATAGATAGATTCAAATTCAATTCAGGAATTGATTCAATTATCAGTTCAGTTCATGATTCTGATGCTGGAATATTGAGATACTGAAACAAAAATCCAGCCACAAATGCTTTCAGGTGTGACCTGCTTGATGACCTACTGGAATCAATAAACCAATCAGTTCACATTAATTAATTCACAACATTTATAAACATTAAACACAGCAAATAAAACAGGACGAGCTGTCAGACTGTCACATCAGAACTGAATCGAGTCCTGCGGGAAGCCCAGAGTAACGCAGAACCCTGTTAGATTCGGTCACGGCTATTACAGCGCCGTCAATATTTCAGCACATATGTGAGTTTAATTAGATGAGAATGTAATTGGATTTGCTCCAATGTACTACTCAGATGAACATATCAAAGATTTAAGCACATATAAAACGCTCGGCCAGCTTTGCTACGGCTGTTTCCATTATCGCCCCAATTCTGTTGTGAAAAAGTAATGAAGCATTGAAGATCATCCGCTATTCTATTGAAACCAAAGCCTCAAGTGTCTTTGAAGTGTCCTTCCTTTCTGGACGAAGCCTTTTCCTTATCGCTACCCGTCTTCTTATCAGCCTTCACCTGAACATCGATTCTGAATCAATGAGTCGCGATCATTATTATCTCCTGAAAGACTCGATCCAAAACTCCAAAAGACTCTGAAAACGATCTGCAGCAGAATATTGTTTTGAAAAAACCTAAAACAGATTTTATGACAAGGACAAGTGGATGTATATTCTTTCATGAAGCCATTAGAGGGAACATCAAAGGGAAACGTCGAGGACGTTTTTATTCCAACCAGCTAAATACTTTGCTAGAAGTTATTAAATCAAATAACCAGAGCTGAACTCACGTTGCACCACTGTGCAGTTTGTGTAATTTGATTCGCAGCAGAATATTGCTTTCATTTATGCACCTAAAACACAAGCTTTTATGAAAAAGGAGAAGTGGACGTATATTTTTACATGAACCCATTAAAGGGAACATCAAAGGGAAAAGTCAAGTCCAACCAGCAAAATACTTTTTCTAGAAGTTATTAAATCAAATAAATTAAACTGACAATTTCAAAAATGAACCAGTCGCAAATAACACAAAATATTGACTCGACATCAACAAGCCAAAAAAAGAAAAGAAAAAAAACGCTGCCTAAAATCAGTATGTTGAAAAAAAAATTGAAGAAAAAATTTTCAATTAAAATTTTCAAGAAATTGCTAGTAAATTTCATTAAAAAGTAATACATTAAATTAAAAATGTAATTTTGAAGTAGACAGACTAAAAAAAAAACGTTTTCTTGTAAAACATACTCCAATAATCTTTGCTTCATTCACAACTTTGAAAAATATGTTTTACTCATCAACCGATATATTGGCAGATATTTGGTATTACTTTTTCCTGTTTGGCCGATATGTCAGAATTGGGACTTTTATTTTGACAGCAGTGAGAACACCAGTGGAGTTTACTGTCTCTCCCTGCATCCCAATGTGCATACTATACACCCTATCTGCCCTAAATAATATTGAAAATGACTAATATCACATAGAATATAGGATGGATAGTATGCACCAATAAATTGTGCAAATTTATTGGTATAATTGACCAATAAATTATACTACTATATATATTATACTTTTAAACAAAGTGTACGATATACATACAACTATACTATATAATAATTTCTATTAGGCATGGGCCGATTACCGGTTTCAAGGTATACCGCGATTTGAAAATTTCATGGTTTCAAAACCACTAATATTTTCCGTTTTACCGTTCCTGCGGTATGCGCTGTTTTTCCT
>NW_015639247.1:1255583-1257041 GCF_001515625.1 Sinocyclocheilus rhinocerous
GTCTTTATTTTTCTTCTTTTTAGGAAACAAATCAAAGAAAAAATAAGCAAATTCTACTGTTCCTAATATTCTGTATGTTGCTCAAAAACAAAATATATTGTGTTCAGCGGAAAAAAGTTTTTTTTTTTACCCAGTCATTTAAAAATAACATTTTAGAACGACAATACCGTGAAACCGTGATATTTTTGCTTAAGGTTATCTTACCGTCAAAATCTCATACCGGCCCATGCCTAATTTCTATATAATACCTTCCTACTTACTGTCAACATTCAGCAAATACTCATCTCATTTAAACAAGCTCTTTGAATATCTAATAATCATTTAATTTCACTAATCTTGCAAACGTTGTCAAATTCAGCCGTGAGATGCCTTTATTCATATTTTAAACAATTTCTTTACTTGTGAAAAAAAAAACTATAATAAAATAAAAGAATCAAGAAGTTGCCATCTAAACAAGTCTATTTTTTTTTTTATCAAGTTCAAGTTTTTTTCATACAGTATTTCTTAAATATTAAATTAAATAGTTAACATTACGTAAAATAAATCTAAGTTTAATTTCAGCAATTGTTATTATGTGTTTTTCTATCTTTACATTAGTATTGTGATATCATATATATCGGCGATCCTGCTCTCTAAGATATCTGCCATCAAAAAATTAAATGTCGGTAATTTTTGGGCCATTTGTGCTGGAAGCAGATATAAGTTATGTCCGATCAATGCAGGTCTGTCGGAAAGCAATGGAGCGCTTTGCAAACGGCAGAAAGTGGCCTGCCAACACTTCCATCAAAGCTGAGCTCCTGCCAAACACACTTTCATTTCATTTCCCACCTTCCCTAATATCCATGTTAAAGAACTCTTTACGATATAAAGTTGGCATCGTTAAGGTCCAGGAACCACACTGAAGAGTTGACGTCCGAGGACGGGCGAGCAGCTGACGAGGCGAACGGTTTGAGGCCATTATCAGAGCCTTCAAAACGCCCGGACACTTAAAGAGCCTTTTTATACATCTACTGCAAAGTTTGAGCCCAAATGATCGAGGGAAGCCGTAAAAAAGACACTTAACAGGGTAATGTGCAATCTTTGGGGATAAAAGCTAACCTTTCTTACTCCTGGGAAGCAAAATTACAGCGGAGGAGAATAAAATCTTGACAGGAAATGGTATTAAAGTCTGTACAGACATCTTGTTGATCACTTGATAGATTGAATTATTAAAAGCCACCGTCAAATGTCCTCACTGCTCATTTATTAACCCTGAATGTATTTCACTTTCAATTCATGGGTTTGAATTTTAATTGAAATATTATGCTCTACCACCATGGTAACCGTTGGTATATTAAATACCATTCAAAATAAAAAATACAATACAATACAGTATTTTTTCATTTTCATTTTTCATTAAATATTAAATAACAATATGACTATTATTTTATATATATATATATATATATATAATATTAT
>NW_015639247.1:1257316-1272794 GCF_001515625.1 Sinocyclocheilus rhinocerous
TATATATATAATATTATTAAAATGCAATATAATTTATTAATTACTTTACTATTTAAATATATTTATAGAATATGTAAATTAAAAAAAAATAACATTTTAATCAGTGGCATTTCAAATATGGATTATTAACAGTATCTAAAGTGTCTGGAAAAAGACGAAAATTAAATACTCATAATTACAATTCTAGATTATGTTACCTCAATTCAAATTCAATTCAAACTCAGGAATTGAATCAATTATAAATTTAATTCTAAATGAGGCACAAACCTGATGCTGAATTACTGAAACAACCATCTGCTGTTTACAGGTGGTCTCTGCTCCAAAACAAAACAAAACAAAACAAAACAAAACAAAACAAAACAAAACAAAACAAAACAAAACAAAACAAAACAAAACAAAACAATATAAAATAAAATAAAATATAATAAACTTATTTCAGCTAGTTGCCATAGCAACATTTCTCATTTTAGTATAACTTGATGTACTAAAATAAACTAAATCTGAAATAAAAATGCATGGAAAAAAAAAACTGCTAAAAATGACAAAAAGGCACAAAAGAATCATTAAAACTAACTAAAATTAAAATGAAAAATGAAAACGGAAAATATAAAAATAAAAGCTTATTAAAAATATTAATTTAAAAACACTATAATAGTATCTCAGTGATTCTAAAATAACACTGGTATGTGACAAATAAAAATCTTAAAACTTTAAAAGGAAGGTCTAATGCTAATTCATGCATTCTGACTTATTTACACTGTTGCTAAACATGGCCAAGGTTTCAAAAAAACGAGTTGGACGTATGACGGAGTATTTCTGTGCCAAATACACACCTGTGCCAAATATTTTGTAATTCACTTCAATAGTCCTGTGGTGAAAAATTAATTTTAAATTCATTATGAGCTCAACAAACTGCATGTACATGTATAATAATTCTGGAAGGAAAGAGCTGGGGATAAAAGCTAACCTTTCTTACTCCTGGGAAGCAAAATTACAGCGGAGGAGAATAAAATCTTGACAGGAAATGGTATTAAAGTCTGTACAGACATCTTGTTGATCACTTGATAGATTGAATTATTAAAAGCCACCGTCAAATGTCCTCACTGCTCATTTATTAACCCTGAATGTATTTCACTTTCAATTCATGGGTTTGAATTGTAATTGAAATATTATGCTCTACCACCATGGTAACCGTTGGTATATTAAATACCATTCAAAATAAAAAATACAATACAATACAGTATTAAAATAAAATAAAAAAGCCTGTATGGACAATCTTGTTGACTACTTCCTAGATTTAATTATTAAAAGCCATCATTAATCAAATCACCAAATCAAAACCAGGGTGACTCGAATCCTGAAACAAACTTTCAATAAACAACTCAAAAAGACAGACTTAAATCAATCTGAAACAATTTACAGCATAAGCAGAGGATGAATTTCTTTCATACGAACACAAAACGGACTAAAATTAACAAAAATGAATCACAATGGAATCAAAACAGAATCAAACCAGAAAACATTGATTTTGCCACTCAGTGAGATTTTTGCAGAAATGACATGCACTTTTAAATGAAATTATCATTATTAAGAAATATTACAAAGACAAACATGCTTTAGAATCAGTTGCACCAATGAATCGTTCATATTTATGAAACAATTCTGAGTCAAATATGCAGTACGAAAAAATTAGTTTGGATTTCATTTATGATTTAGGAAAACTATAAGATTCAGTTCAATTCAGTTTAAGCTTATTTGTATAGCGCTTTTCACGATGCAAAGATAACAAAAATGAATCACAATGGAATCAAATCAGAATCAAATTAAAAATGAATCGGTCAAATCAGAAAACATTGATTTTGCCACTCAGTGAGATTTTTGCAGAAATGACATGCACTTTTAAATGAAATTATCATTATTAAGAAATATTACAAAGACAAACATGCTTTAGAATCAGTTGCACCAATGAATCGTTCATATTTATGAAACAATTCTGAGTCAAATATGCAGTACGAAAAAATTAGTTTGGATTTCATTTATGATTTAGGAAAACTATAAGATTCAGTTCAATTCAGTTTAAGCTTATTTGTATAGCGCTTTTCACGATGCAAAGATAAAGATGTAAGATATAAGGTAAAGAATCTCAAAAGAAATCCTTCCTAAGCACGGGTCAGTAAAAGATAGTGAGACTCGCTATCTTCAGCACTTTCAGTGATACGGGAGGTACCGTAAAATCTTCTCAAAAGAGATGTGACCTCTTTTCAAGAGTTATTTCTCAAATCCAATTTACGGCACAATATAGACTAACCCACTTTCACTTCTGCTTCGTATCTCACACTTACAGCCAGAGATGAAGTTATTCACAGACAACATGAAGCTGGAAGCAAGCAGAATGTAAAGATGCGCGTGGAATTAGACGATGGAGACGGACTCGTTTCTTTCTTTCTTTCTTTCCAGGCGATAAGCCACGACTCCTCGAGTTCCCTGATCAGTGAACACTCTCACATCTCTCACTCATAACCCTCGATGATTTATGAACAGCCAAATCACTCAACGTCAACACATCTAAAACACATTATCTCAGATCCCACACATTCATCTTCATTTTTCACTGGCTCATTTTTTACCGAGTTCACTCAACGCATCGTCAACAACAGATGAGAGTCAATGTTGTTCTGGAAGTCATCATTAGGCCATGTTATGATGTGAATAATAAGTGAACAAGCACTGACTTACCTATGACGGCAATTAAGACGAGCACCGAACATGAAAGAGAAAGAGAAAAGAGAGAATTAGTGTTTGACGTTCAAGTCCAAACTCGTTTATCTTGTATCAGACTTGCTGAATTTATTCACAACAACAGACAAAGGCAGCTAACAGAAAAACGTTCTCAGAATGTTCTGGCAAGGTTATAAACAAAAAACGACTTTTGTGCCAAAGTCGCAAAATTGCAACAAGACGTCATACTTAATCAAATAGCGTACCGTGAGGATGTGTTGCTAATGTTATTCGGCGATTCTGACTCTGAAGGGGAATATTTGCCTTTTGGAAATGACGATCGGTCGTCTAATAATCGCGCTTCTCCTGGTACATCTTTGCAGCCGCCGTGTAAGGCGAGAGTGTTCACGAAGCACAAACAAGTGATCATTTCGACCCTTTGCCCAGCCTCTGATGACGTCATAATATGCAAATTAGATGAGTATATTTACACCCCACATAAACTTTCGGTCATGCCCAACATTTTTCTAATTTACATTAGATCTCTATCTTTAAGCCCTTTCAAGCCACAAGCTTTTGAAATCTTGATGTCAAAATCCAGCATTTTTCCAAAAAAACCCTGGCGCCTAAAGGGTTAATAGAACGCTCGTTTGAAGTTATCTGCTACTTAATGTTCTCAAAACATTAGCACAAAAACATTTTTATACGTTGTTCATGGAACGTTTTTTCCAGAAACTTTTTGTAGGTTCCCAATCTGAGGGTCGCCAAAGGGTCACCAAGTTTACTCTATTTTTAGCGTTACAAATATAGATGAAACAGTTACAGTTTGATATTTTAAATTATCATTAAAAACATATTTGATTACTGGGATTTGGAAAAACTTCTGTAAATACTGTCTAACATTTAGCACATTTTGATGGCATTTTCTTGTTTTTCTTCCCTCTCTATACTGCCTTATAAAGCGCTGCTTTGGTTACAGCGGTGTTTCTGCTGTTTCATAAGCGCCACCTGCTGCCAATTTCATTCCATTTCATTTTAACTTACATTTTCATTCAGCCTGTCTGTCGCTTTTGTTCAAAACAATGCAAAAATCAGAATGCACAGTTTCATTCTAAAGGTATCTACACAATTCAGATAAGGTATAGAATTATGAACCAGGCAGAAAAAAATACCTATAACCATTAATTAGTTTGACTCGTATCTCTTTTCTTAAAATTGGTTTTAAGTCTGAAATGCAAGATTTTAAAATGTGTTTGTCAAAACTTTATTTTAAAATGTAATACATGTAATTCAATTTAATTCTATATAATATTGGTAAATTTAGTAAATTTGGATATATATATGCAATCAGGTACAGTCTGTTATTTTTTTCCCCAAGTAAAATATCTTATTTAACTAATGCTGTAAACTATACAATAAACCCTGTCAGCTGGTATATTAGTATATTAAAGTGATTTGCAAACAAACATTTAAGTTGCACATAAGGCAGTTTTTATAACAAAACTGTATTTTTTAATAATAAAAATGTATTACAATAACTTATGTTTCTACTCCAGGTCGTTGACTTGACATGACTTGTTTTCATGATGATTTATTAAATATAATATAATATGTAACACATCCCTAATTAGAATTGCTTGAACAGCACCATGCCATGAACTCTTCTAAATTAATGACAAAGTTTAGTAGTTTAAAGCTTATCCTCCAAATACAGTCTATATTTATCACCACAAAGAGCCCAGTAACAGTCCACTACATCACAAGCATTAAAACACAAGGGAAAATGTTTTAATGCATGTTTATGCATCATCTCTTAAGAGTCTCTTAAGTTAATTCTTATTCCGTATATTCTCAGAACAATTAGCTATGGCATTTACTTAAGGACATAAATTACAGAATGCATGTACTGTATTTAATGACACACATTAAGCATTTTCTAAAATAACTGCAATCTAGCTGGATATCTGAAGGAAACGCATATATCATTTGGTCTAATATTATAGTATTTCACATAAAAGGCTGTATTAGTTTACATATAATTTGTACAAATGAATGCACGACTTCTTAAATTACACATAAAACGTAATTTATCTGCTTACTAAAACTGAGTTAGCTTAAATATCACAACTGCTTTAGAAAACACACACACACACACACACATCAGTATGCAAAGCATCATCTACTCTCTAATAAAAAAATGCATATGAAATATTGATATGAGAAATTATTTTATTACATGACAGAAAGAGAGCGCAAGTGAACTCAATCTCCGCTTGACATCGAGATCCTGATCAATCTTTCTGTATTTATTTTGTGATAATGACGTCTGTCTGTGCGTTATCCTGCTTGTTGCATGACTATTTATCAAATAAATAAATAAATGCACGGACATGAAATATTGATCTGTGTTGAGTCTGAGCTTACTTGATTCTGACTGAGCAATCATGGGGTTTTGCATTCAGTTATTTTCTATATATTTGCAAATCACAGATAGTTTGCATTAAACATGCATATACAACTAAACAACAACAACAAATATAAAGCTATTTTGCTGTGTGCACATTAAACCTGCTGAACCTCAAGAGAAACAATGCACTTCACACACTTTAGTGTTGATGCCTGTAAGAATATTTCCGCCGCACACTGCTAACTGTCACTACTCTCACTGCATTAGAATCATCAAACCTAGTTAACCACTCTACTCTCACCGCTTTTCACGCCATAAAAGCATCACGTTTGCCCGCATTCTCCAGCACCTAATACCACTGTACCGTCTGCCGATTTCATCTCTGAGACGAGGGCCGCACTTAAGCCAGGGGTTATTAGCAAAATTTTCCAGCGTGTGCTATCTAACAGTCGGAAAGATCTAGAAAAGCCTTTCAGAAGCAAAAAACATGAACCTCTTTTGGTGAGGGCTGGCAGTAATCATACTTCAAGTGTTTAATGGAGTTTTAGCTTGAATAACCGGTCAAGTGGCTATAAAGGGATCTCTCAGGAGAATGTCTTTAAAAATGTTGTGTCCAATGTTTTTTTTTTTTTGGTTAATGGGTACATTTGTGACCCTGGACCACAAAACCAGTCATAAGGGTCAATTTCTCGAAATTGAGATTTATGCATCAGCTGAAAACTGAATAAATAAGCTTTCAATATTTGGCCGAGATGCAACTATTTGAAAATCTGGAATCTGAGGGTGCAAAAAAAATCTAAATATTGAGAAAATCACCTTTAAAGTTGTCCAAATGAAGTTCTTAGCAATGCATATTACTAATCAAAAATTAAGTTTTTATATATTTATGGTAGGAAATTTACAAAACAATCTTCATGGAACATGATCTTTACTTAATATCCTAAGGATTTTTGGCATAAAAGAAAAATCAACAATTTTGACCCATACCATGTTTTATTGGGTCACATTTGTGTATAATTGGGCAGAATTTCACTGAAGAGAAGAGAATAATGCGGAACAGAACGGCAGAAAAATGACTCTCAGATAATTCAATTGGCATTAATTAGCACTGCTAGGCTAGAATGTGATGCAACAGGAAAAGAAAAAAAAAAACAGAAAAAAATTAGGCCTAAATGACCCATTTTTGTTCTAATGACAGCAGGTACTAGTGATAACAGGAACTAATTAAAAAAGAGAGAGTTATTGATTGAATAATATGCTTGTACAGTATGTGTACCATTTCATCACTTCTCGGGACTATATTGACCCTTTTTTAATTTAATAAAAAGCATACATTTAAGTGTAGTCTAAGTGTACCAAGCAGTAAACTTTGAGCACAAAACTAGTCTACATCTAACTTCTTCTTTGCAATACTGTTAGTTATATACTTCTAACCCTTTTACAAAAGTACACTTTTAAGAATACTCGCAGAAACTACCTTAATAGTTTTTGTATTTCAAGTATACTTGTGAACTTATCATCATACTTATAGTTTACTATCTATCTATCTATCTATCTATAGTAAACTATCAATATACTAAAAGTTAACTTGTATTATAGTTGTAATACTAAAGAAACACCTTAAAAAATTTAGGAGCACGTTCAAAATTTTAGGAGCACCTTCTAAACAATTATCCTTGTGTACTCAAAGTTTACTATTGTTACACTTTAAAATAAACGTGAATGTCTAGTTTTATAGAGTAAAATTAGGCCGATTTGGTACCAAAAAGCATTGAAATAATACACATACAAGCTCAATACTAATACACTGCTATTAGTATACTACATAAAGTATATACTTGGAAAATATACTTACGTTTACTTGATAAACTAATTTTATTCATAAAGTTAACTTGTATTGTTGCAACATTTAGATTCACACTTAAAATGCACTTAAATGTTTACCTTTATAGACCAAAAGAACGCTGATTTAGTCCCAAAAAACACTGAAATAATACACATACAAGTCTACTATTAGTAAAATTAGTACATTATTAGTACATACACTAGGTACACTTGGAAAATATACGTGAACTTAACTTCAGTTCACTTAAAATGCACTTACATTCAGTACACTTAAAATACATTTAAATGCTTATGTTTACAGGCTAGTCTAGTCCCAAGAAGTATTGAAATAATACACATACAAGTACACTACTTGTATGTTGAAATTAGTATACTACTTCATATAAAATATACTTGAACTTTACTTAATTGAATGAACTTGATGTATACGTCTGTTTTTGTAAAGCTAGGCAAATCTGAGACGCGGTTGCGATCTCTTCTGAGGAGCTTTCCCAGGAGAGTTTGCTCTCCATGTAATCGTCTCGCTGTCTAGGAGAAACATGAATCTGAGATCTTGTTTGTGATTTTCTGTCCCACAGGACGCTGCATACTAGAATCCAAAGCACAACATGCAGGAAAAGTCCACGTTTCAAGATTCGCTTTGGGATCATTTTAGTCACCTTCCACTCTACCGTCTAACGAAGCATTTTTAATGGATGCATGAAGCTAAAGAGACATGAAGAGTAAGTTAAGCTAGTCCGCGTTCCCCATCATCACAGGCGTTTGTGGGCGAGTGCTGTAGACAAATGGGGAAAAGTTGCATGAGGCATGAGCGCATCACCTCAGAGAAGCGACTCCCTGCGTCTCTGCCTCGCATGCAAATTACCAACACTGCCGCTATGCAAATAACACAGCGCTGTATGCAAATGAAAAGTAGGGAGTGAGTGAATTATGTTCCTTCTCACGCACAAACCTGATGGAGTGTTGTCTGAATGTTGTTTCTAACCTAACAGAATGTGTTAAAAATGATTGGATGACCAATAATTTTCTCCTATTAAACTCGGATAAGACAGAGATATTACTTATTGGACCAAAAGACAGTACACAGAATCTCGTGGATTACAATTTGCAACTAGACGGATGTACGGTTACTTCCTCTACAGTCAAAAATCTGGGTGTTATATTAGATAGCAACTTGTCTTTTGAAAATCATATTTCCCACGTTACAAAAACAGCATTCTTGTTTCAGAGCACTTTGAACATCACGTAATGGCTTCTCGTAATAACTCAAGGGAATATTATCCAAGAAATGTGTGCGTGAGTCTGTCTAAGAAAAGAATCGAATAAGAGTGAGTGAGCGTTGATATGAGCATCTTCAGTCCACGTAGATGGACCTCATATATGATGCTGATGCTTTTATGCAGTTTTGAGAAGTACAAGCAACTACATAAAAGTAGCAATGCAGACTTGTTTCCAACAAGCAGCAAAGTATTCTGATAAAATTGATAGAACATTCAAAATGTGCTTTCCTAAAATAAAAATAACTGACAACCAGTATTTTTGTCTCCGTTTTAAGTAAAAATATCTATGCATCCTTAAAGGAATAGTTTAGTCAAAATGGAAATGTGCTGGAAATGTACTCACTCTCAGGCCATCCGAGATTAGGATGAGTTTGTTTCTTCATCAGGTTTGGAGAAACGTAGCATTGCATCAGTGTCTCAGCAATGGATGCTCTGCAGTGAATGGGTGCCGTCAGAATGAGAGTCCAAACAGCTGATAAAAACATCACAATAATCCACAAGTACTCCGTACCACTCACTCCAGTCCATCAGTTAACATCTGGAGAAGACAAAAGCTGACATTTTTAACTAAAGTACCATAATCCATAATAACGCTTCCTCCAGTGAAAAAGTGGTGTGGTCTGAATCAGGAGAGAAATCTGCACAGATCAAGCACCGTTTACAAGCCAAAACGGCTGGATTTTGATGTGAGAGACAACAGGAGATGGACTTTTCCATTGGAGGAAGCGTTTTTATGGATTATGGACTCATATTTTGGCCAGAAGCAATGGTGGCCTGAGGGTGAGTATGTTTTCAACTAATTTTCTTTTTTGGGTGAACTATTCCTTTAAATTGAGAGCAATGGAACAGAGAAGCAAAACTGCATGAGACATTGATACTTGTTATTAATAAAACTTGAAATTATTATCGTGCAATGTTGCGTCTACAGACTTCACAGAATTTATTTTATTTCTCATTTTCTCAGCTTATGTCTTGAACGCAGAAGCATTTGCATTATGTATTAAGTGCATGTTATGTAATACATTTATGCAAGACGTTGGCTTTAACAGTCTGGTTATTTGAATATCCCCACTGAAACTCCACAATAAAATATTCTAAATATAAGAGCGTAATCATCAAGGTCAAAGTTCAAATGCAGCTTTTCTCGCAAATATAATCTCTATTGCATCTGTGAAATCTCCCATGAAATATTAATGTGTGAAATGACTTGAAACAGATCATAAACTTCCCCATCTTCAGCAGAGAGGGGAACATAAGGCGGCCCCTTTCTCGTATCCCACGCTGCTTTTGTTCAGAGATGAGCTCTGGCTGCTTAATTACCGTAATTAGCTCATTTCTGACAGCATCTTAAAATCACAAGTGTGGCTAATTATCACAGAAATAAAATTAATAAAAACTATATATGTGTGTGTGTGTGTTTGTGTGTGTAATGTATAAATACCTAAAAAAAAAATTCTAAATTACAAAACCCCAAAATTACAAAAAATTAAAATGGACATGCAAATTGTAAAAATTAAAGCTCATTGAAAACATTAATGAAAACTATAATAGTATTTTTGTAAAGGGTCAGAAATATAAAGGGTAAATATGAAGAATTAATTTTAATTTTAATTTTATTTAATTTTATTTGAACTACATTTTCTAAACATATGTATATGACGTTTAGAAATGTTGAAGTAGATTTGAATAATTTTACACAACATTCACTCAAAATTGATTAAAAAATATTCACAAACAAGTCAATTGCACTTGTAGGATATATGATTGTGACGGTGAGGAAATTTTCCCACCGGTTAATCGACGTGCGACAACACCGATAATACCGGTATCACCGCGGGGGCGGGGCGTTCCCTCTTTTCCTCGCTTTCCTTCGATTTTAACTTTCAAATAGCGGCAATGCGCATTTTACTTTCACTTTCGAATTAGCAGCAGTTTGGTGTCAATTGCTTGAATGCAACAACAAAATACAACGTCAAACTCACTTTAGCGTATATATAAAACATAGAACTTTTATTAACAAAACAAATACAAATACACCATGCTATAGGGCAGGCTATGCCTAATATAAAATAACAAATAACTTACATAAAGTTTAATAGGTATACAAACTGGAAATAAGTAAACATGCATAATATATAACCAAATAAATAAGAAACGTAGAAGTAGAGTAAGAAAGCTTGGAGGCACGGCATACACCTTGATGTCAAATAAAATAAATAAATGACAGTTTAAATAAAGTAAAAATCAGCAAACAAAGTGGAACCAATTAAATAAGAAACGAATGTTTAAAAAAACTTCCAAAATCACCTTAGATAAACGGCAAAAGTCAACAGGCTTTTCAAAGTCCAAAATATTGCCAAACAGGCGCTTTTGCATCTAGTTTTGAAACTAAATCATCCGCGATCGTCTTGTCTGTCTCACCTCACTCTTCTTGTCAGTCAGCTCGACTCGCTCTCCTCTCTGGAGAAATGAAATCTGATCTGTGATGCGACTGTTGTTCGGCACGCTGCATTGAGCAGCCGCGTTCAGTTTTTAATTGTAGTGTCTGTTCTTTTACTGAACTAAATGATTTTTATTACTATAAAAAATCAAAACGACGGTGGGGGTCGGTGCCGCGGTGGGCAAGTGACGTAACCGGTGTTGCGGCTTAACACCGGTATCACCGTCAACACCGTCTATCGCGGCAATCCTAGTAGGATACAGTTATTGGCATATGCTGATGAATCAGCTCACGATTTTCCTTTTCAAAACACTAGCTATAATTTTAGTAAATGACTAGCATAATTTAATGCAAAAACACACTTGGCATATTTAAAACCATGCATTTATGTCAATAACATCCTCAAATTTCACCCAACGCAAAGTTATGCATCTTGACCTAAGCTCTTCATAATGCTATGCATGTTACATTTAATTTTAACTGGCAAAAACCCATTATGTTTATGCATTGACTAAATATGCCTTATGATGTCTCTCCTGTTCACAAGAGGTAATTAGAGATCATTAAATGTGGCCCGTTTGCATAACCAGAGAAATTAATGTGCTGCATTCCTCTAAGTGGGCTAATGAGATTACAGCGAACCAAAACAGAGATGGAGCGTCTTAGAAATATGGGAAGCGATTGACACGCCTACTGAATTACTTTTCCAAGACATCCGGCTCGTTTTCCTGCTTATCATCATCCTCTCAGAAAACTAAATTAGCCAGAGGAGAATGTAGGACAGCAGTCGCCCTTCAAACGGCTGCTTTCAGTCAAAACATGGGAGCAAACAGAATCAAATGCGTTTGCTTCAAATAATATCCCGCGAGGCGATTTAAAGAGGAGCGAACGCAGAGTGACGACGCGAGCGTTTAGAGTATAACTTCATCTCAGCCAGAGACTTTCTGCCCCAGATACAGTGTCACAGTCATTGATCGATGTATTGGATGATTCATCTTCGTTAATGGCGCTTTGATCCAGATGCTGCTGGGAAAATAAAGTGCAGCCCAGAGAGTCGCTGCTGCGGCCGCAGAAAGCCACAGTCCTCAGGCACATGATAGATGTGCTGGAAATCAGTTCTTTACAATGCTTTAGAAAACACAGACTTCAGACTCTCTACGTTTCAATTGCAATGAAATACGACTAAAATGTGTGGGAAAAAAGTTGTAAATAAAAGATTATTAGAGTAGATTTTTTAAGAAAATACTACTTCTGTCTTTCTACTTCTAAATGTCACTTTTAATTCACTTGTTACTTTTTTTTTAATTGTTACAGTTGTTTCAAAGTAAACTGTACACCTTTTTTTCAGTGTAGTAACACCTGTGACGTGAAACTGAAATCAATTCATTCAAATTAAAGCAGCTAAAGAGAATCCATCCAAACAGGTGACAAAGTAGAATTTAGAATTTTCTGAAATTTCTTGCAATATTTTATTTTTTTTAAAGCATGTAATTTCAACACATTTGCAGTTTAACTTTGTGTCCTGCGTGTGTATTAATTGCATTAATTGACAGCAATTTAGTGATTTAGATTTTTTTTTTTTGCTCTAAAATTCTGAAAAATTAGCATTTGAAGCCTGATGTACATAATTGACTACACACCAATTGAAATTAATTAATTAATTTAAATGTATTTTAAATAAAATACAGACAACTGAAATTGTAAAGTTTAGGTACAATTGTTTGCCAAAACTCGGCTTATTGTAATAATTGTTATTAATAAATGTGTTTTTTTTTTATGAACATATGGATTAAAATAAATATATATTTAAAAGTATAAAAAATATAAAATATATACAAAAGTATATATAAACTATACAATTATATACAAATACACAATGATATCTGTAAAAAAAAAAAAATTATATAAAATAAAATAAACTTTATTTACTGTATACCATTTTTACAAATGAGGACGTTTCCAAACAGATCTTTCATCCAAGTTAAATAGGTGCAAACACACACATGCACACACACACACACACATTCACAAATGAAATGAAATGAATTAAATTGTTTATGCACTATTAATCAATCAATATCAAATATCAATATCAATATCAAAAGTGCATTCGACTAAACACAGTCAGAATTATTACACATGAACTCAAGCTGAACTATATGTCATACTTCTGTTCCACTGAACGAGAACCGAACTTCTTCCAGTGGCTTCAGCTGATGGTATTAGCATTAATCAGGCGTGAGATGTTATGAGACGCCTGTCACGTCTCCATCATCACGTCAGTCTGACATTCGGCTGTCAAACGCACACAAGCTGAAGCTGCAGCAGCGCGTTTAGCGTACAGATGCTGCGAGAAGCAATTAAACCTGAGCTATTTTAACTGCATCATATTACTATCACCTTAATAGCAACATACCCCCCCCCAAGCAAACGCTGTTCGTTATTGTGTGCACGCTGAAAAACTAATTGCAAATTTGCTTGCACAGCAAATGAGTTTTATAAAAATACGTCCCTGCAATTTCCATAGATATTTAAAAAGTTGCTTATAGACTGTTTATAAACTGCTTCAAATATGATGGAGTGAAATAACTCGTGAAGAAGCCTTCAAGCAAACATTCTGTGTCAGTCGATGAACTATAACACTTTCATGTGGATTTTAGCCCTCAAGCTCACATCATTTTCATTGATTGTTTTCAACTTTGAAGATTAATGCAACGGTGGATACCATAAAACTACGACAACACATCTGAACATCACAGAGCGAACAGAAATATGATTACCGAGTGACTGATTCTCACATTAAGCCATCCTGCAAGATACGGCTATTATTTGTGATGAGGTTTCTAAGTGAAACGCCGGAACTGGAAAGGGAAGTGAGAGAAACAGGATAAAGCAGCTGTACTTGTCCTGAAATCTCTCATATTTGGCTAATTTGCTGCGACACGTTTCAGACGTCCATCAGGGAGATGATAAGTCCACACACAGTCATCAAACGTGCCCCGTGACACCAGCTGATGTAGATGAAAGTCGTTTTCCCAGCGATTCCCTCAAACCTGTCTCTTTATCAACGAGAAATTAAACTCTTATTGCTCACAAGCTCTTTCAAAGCTCATTTCATTAAGCTATGGGCAATGTCTCTGAATGTTATCTTAAATAATAATAATAAAGTTAGCATTTATTTATTTATTTGCATTTTAATATTTTTTTCACAGCTTGCTCTTTCAAAGACTTCATTAAAGTATAAACAACATCTCAATTTTCTCATGAAATTCCTTAGGAAAAATGATGATGACGATGATGATAATAATAATAATGCATGTAAAATAATTATATAGTTATATTATATATTATATATTAATATATTATATAATTATTATTATTATTTTACTACTACTACTACTAATAATAATAATAATAATAATAATTACTATATATATATATATTGGTGAAATGTTTTTGAAAACATCCATTAGAGAACTTTCTGACTAAAAATCTTGCCTAGTAGCATTTAAAGCAGAACATTCCAACAAAATATACTTTCTAGAGGAGTATGACGAAATTACATAATTATAAAATTACAAACGAGTAAGTCTGGAATGAACAATGCGACCTCTTGTGTAAACAGTCTGTTCATGTCTACACTCAAACAGAAAATTTTCAGAAACTTTAATTTATGACTAGTTTGACTTCATATAGCTTATTCCTTTGACAATTAAAGTAATTATGAAATTACATATAAAGATGTACTTAAGTCCTACATAAATCTTCAAAAACTGCTTAGGAGGAAAAAAATAATAATAGTCAATTATTTATTTTTATTATTTCAACTATTTTTTAATTATAATAATTATGTTTTTTTATCAGGAAATCATTATTGCTCACAGGTTACACTTTCCAGGCTCCATTATCAATATCTCAGAATTTACTCTCCAAATACTTCCGGAGAAATAAAGTAATAATAATAATAATAATAATTACACTAACCCATGTATCAATTCCACAACTAGAAGCTGTTTCTCAACCTAGATTAGTGTCAGTTCCCAGAATTCATTGCAAGCCCTTGTTAACAGCAGTGTATCTGTCTGAATTCCCCTTCAGGGCCCAGTAACGTCTCGTCGTATCTGTGTTTGAGCTGAAGTCGGTCAGACGCCGGGTCTGGAGGACACGTCTCGCTTTACTTCACTTCATATGTCAGCTCTGTCTGTCCCGTCACGTCTCATCCCACGTCAACAGGTGAGGACAACTGACTCATAACTCATGTTTAGCTCAAAACACATAATTTTTGCAACTATATGATGAAAAATTCCAAGCATTAAGCTTTAATTGAGCACAACAAAAACTCTATTTTCATAATAGCCGATAAATCACTAAAGACACACCTGGCGTGAGCTCTGAGGCTGTTAATCGATTGAATATGCTTTTGTTGAACCCATCTGTTTGCATTAATTCAACTTATTTTTAAAATTATCATCTTTAATGGCAGAATTTGTTGTGAAAAACTACATTACCCATGATGCTCTACAGAAAATTCCACCAATCAGAGAGATGCAGTCAAAAGAGATCTTTAGCTCCACCCACTCACATAAAGCACGGCAAAATGCTTAAATATTTGTATATATAATATACAAATGTGTGTGTGTGTGTGTGTGTGTGTGTGTTTACTCTTTCAGATAAACATCCTTTGCTATTTTTAATATTTTTTTCCCTTGTGGGGACCGCAAGCCGATCCCCACAATGTCAAAAATTTCAGGTTTTACTATCCTTGTGGGGACACTCTCACACACACAC
>NW_015639247.1:1273322-1275909 GCF_001515625.1 Sinocyclocheilus rhinocerous
ACACTCTCTCTCTCTCTCTCTCTCTCTCACACACACACTCACTCTCTCTCTCTCACACACACTCTCTCTCTCACACACACACACTCTCTCTCCCTCTCACACACACACACACACACACTGACTCTCTCTCACACACACACAACCATCAACTTTAAATGAACAGTTTATATTTCCCCATCACTTTTAATTTGATAAATATCATTTGCAACGCTTCATGGGATTGTAGTTCTTCTTTCCTTCAATAAAGTTCACATTCTTCTATTTTTGTCTTTTTGTCTGATTTTCATTCACTTTTTTGCTACAAATCAGTGTGTAATGTTGTGATTCAACATAATGTTCATGGCTCATTTAACAAATACTTTTTTTAAACCTCTATGGAGAAAAAATAAATAAATAAATGGGAAAAATAATTTTGGAAACAAGGCTGCTAAAAAAGTGCATAATATATGACGTTTGGTATCAAATACAATCACACAAGCTTGATTCATCCGCTGCTTCTGTTGGTACTTCAGTCAAACGTGTGATTGCATTAGATATAAAGATGTGAAGAGTGAACTGAAGCTTTACCGAATGATGAATGAGGTCGAAATGTTTGGGCGTTGACAGATAAACGCTGCTACACGACATTTCCCCTGTGATTCTGAGCTGCTATACATGAGAGTAAATGACTTGTGTCTTATTCACTTTTGTTTCTGTCAAAACTATTTTATGAGCCTGAATCATTCAAACATTATTGCTGATACACATATTAATTGTGGTGTCATTTACCACTGATGAGCAAATGACATTCGATTAGGAAAGATGTCAAATGTTTCTCCTATATAGCAATGAAAGTAAATGGAGAAAAAGTCCTAATCTCACATGCAGATCTCAACAACATCTCAAACTGTGCTCAAATTTGCACTCAAAATCACGTCTTGGTATTATAGCGGTTTCATATTCATTTTCTAGCTCTAAACTCTTATTATTTGCTCATTTGTGCCTGTTTTTATCATAAGAAAGGAGCATAATCTTCAGTGCAGGTTTCTAGTACCCACAGAATTATGAATTTCCAATCAATTATGAATCAGTGATCAGAAAAACGCCCTAAAACACTAGTTATTTCATGTTCTTGCAGCATGTTCACTTGTTCTCTATAAAAAGTTTATTTCATTATTGATGTGCTAAAAGGAAAACAAACTCTCTGGCTTCGGTCAAGGTAATCTGGCTTGTTGGAGATTCTCGGGCTTTGTGTGAGTTTGTGTTTTGCTCGTTTTACATGAGAACAAACTCTTAAGACTGTTTTTTTATATTTATGCTCTTTAATATTCATGATCCTGCACTGTGTAATAACCAGACACATCTAAAAAATAAATAATAAATAAAATGAAAAGGGACATTATAAGCTAAACTAATAAATACATATTTAAAACTATAGAAAATTCAAATAAATAAATAAACTATCTTTGTGTGAAACTGAATGAAAACATTAAAGCAAACATTTTTTTTTAAATTAAATTAAATTAAATTAAATTAAATTAAGCTAAGTTAAGTTAAGTTGTTAAGTTAAATTAAATTAAATTAAAAAATGAATGAAAATATTAAAGCCAAAAAAATTAAATTAAATTAATTTAAAATTAAATTAAATTAAATTAAATTAAATTAAGTTAAGTTAAGTTAAGTTAAATTAAATTAAATTGAATTAAATTGAATTAAATTAAATTAAATTAAATTAAATTAATTTTTATGCGTCAAAAATAGGCTGAGATAAAAACAGGCACAAATTAATTTCACTTTAGATTTCAATATGAAAATGGCACTAGATAGCAAAAACACTAAACTGTGCTGCTGAGAGATTTAATGCTGTAAAACATTTTTAAATGAAACCAGTTCATTAACTTTGGCAGCCCTTAAAAAAAACTCAAATAAAATTAGAAAATTGAAGAAAACAAGCCCTAGAGCTACACTATATCATATTAAACAAAGTCTGGCTCAAAGAAGCTGCTGACAGATGAAGACAGGAGGTGTTTGCTACAGTAATGAACTCCCATCATTATTTCCAGCAGTCTTTGCTGCAGGTCTTTTCATCTACTTCTTCTTCTCTCACACTCTTGAACGTGACAGCCGGTGGACAATCACTCATGTTTCCTACAAACACTTTCAGCTCAGGATCCGGTACGATCTGTCTTCACTTTGACATTTTCCCCAAAAACAAAGCTCTGTTTGTTACCTTGTGAATCGTCTCGTCTAATTCCACCGCTGACATTTACACAACTCCATCTGATACTTCTTTATGTTGAACCTCAAATTGATCTTCAAACTTTTTCACTTGTAAAAACTTTCCAGCAGTTCACTATCAACTAAACAACCATATTTTATGAGAAGAGGGAGGCATTTTATTGTATTTATCATTTCAAAAGGACAAACAGACTCATAAACTGGCTTTATGTGTCTGGTGTTGGACACTGAATTCATATACCAAAGGACATGGACTGTTGACATCACATATTAAATGACAGGACATTGTTGTTATCAATTACTGGTGGTTTTGTTTACCCCCAAAAAAGCCACATGAAATATTGATCATAAAGGGAGAGTTAAAAAAAAA
>NW_015639247.1:1275945-1281626 GCF_001515625.1 Sinocyclocheilus rhinocerous
ATCATAAAGGGAGAGTTTAAAAAAAAAAAAAAAAAAAAAGAACAATTCTGACATGATTTACTCTCCATCATGTTACTCCAAACCTGTATGACTTTAAGAACACAAAAGACGATATTTTGATATGTATTTATTGTCTTACTTCTGTTTTTGACACAATGATAACAGATAACAGTCAACAATCAAGTAATCTAGTATTTCTAAATGCTTTATTTATTTTTTTAGTTAGTTAGTTAGTTAGTTAGTAAGTAAGTAAATAAGTATCAAAATATATTTTTGGGTTTCCCACAAAGGGTAAGTATATGATGACATAAATCAATTTTTTGGGGTACTGTATCTTTAAGCAATGCCTTTGTGTGCTAAAGTCAACATGAAAAGTACAAAAAATATATATATATATATTTCAGTGATGTTTTCCAAATTAAACAGACTATTTACTGAGTACAATGAAGAAAACGGCCTTCAACCCATCATTTTATTCAATTAGAATTGTCTGGATCATGAAAACTGTTTTATATGTATATTAGAATGAAGCCAGATCTGAATGCGAATCCAACTTTGCTTGTTGGCAAAATATATTGTTTTTCTACAGAATAATGAATTGCAAACATGAATTAAAGGGATAGTTCACCCAAAAATGAAAATGTGATGTTTATCTGCTTAGCCCCAGGGCATCCTAGTCAAAATATTGGCACATCTGATTCTGTGATGAATGAACTGATTCAATGCTTCAGTTCCTCCAGCAGTCACTGAACTGAGGAAGCAGTTAGACTCGGATGAGCCGCTGATATGAGCATGAGTGAACCCAACACTTGAACGAAAGGACAAATTAACGTATTTATGGTTTCTCATTGTTTATGGAAAAAGTTGAGCCAATGAAGGCTAGTTTATTCACTTTATACGATTTAGACATGTAAAACATTCACGTTTCACATCATTATTGGTGCCTTAATATTATAATTGCATATATGTTACATCATTGTGTGATTGATTACATAAACAAATTAGTGAATTTAACCAGTTCATTGAAATGAACTATCTGAACGAATCAGTTCACAGAAAATAATCAGGTTTGCCCGAGGCTCTGGATTACAGGTAATAATGTTGTAAATAATGTTCAGTTTATTGCACAGACCGATTGTTTCACTTCATAAGACCTCAATATATCATTAGGACCCATGGGGATTCATTTTGTGTTGCCTGTATATGTTTATTTGACTCTCAAAGTGCCGGTAGCCATTGACTTGCATTTTATGAATCACCAAGGACCACAGTTTCAGCAAAAAATAAAAATAAGAGTCTTTACTGTTTTACTAAAGAACAACAATTGAATGACCTGAGGGTGAGTAAAATAACAGCAAATTTTTTCCCTTAACTATCCATTTAATTCTGCAAGTAAATATGCCACAGTTTGATCTTACGTTTAGAGGATCCTCTGGTGTAAACGCTACACAGCCTCACTACTGCGCTATTATCCGTACCGAAAACTACATGAGAAATACAAGCTAAAATAAAGACACAAATTCAAAAAAATAGACACAAATTAATTTCAGCTAGTTCAGTTAGTTTTTGATGTATGGTATTTTATGAAACGTGTAGAAACCAAAAAATAAATAACTACTAAATAAAAACAAGAAAAATGAAACAAAACAAAAAAAAGTGAAAATGATGCCAGTTGGTTCAATAACTTTGGCTGACCTAAACATACTAAAATAAAAATAAAAATAAAATTTAAAGTATAGAAATGTCTAAAGAAAATAAAAACTAGATAGATACATAGATAGATAGATGATAGACAGATAGATAGATAGATAGAATTTTAAATGACACAAAAACTATCTTCAAAAAAATTAAAAGACATTTATGACTCAAAATCTAGCTAAAATAAATTGAAAATGTTTATAACATAAATTGAGTTTTTTGATACGTGGTATATCATAAAAGCTGAAACCTGGACATGTTAAATGATAATATACAGTATATGCATGCATGTATATATACTGTATATATAATATATAAACGGGCACAAATTATTAGTTTTAGTTATTAGTAATAAAAAACGTATTATTATTATTATTATTATTTATATCATGTATAATTTCAATACATAGTATTTTATTTGGTATATCATTAAACAAAAAGACTGCTGAGAAATGTAACGCTAAAATATTTTTTAATGAAACCAGTTAATTAATTTCCTCATTTATTTGTGACGTACTGACACAAAGTTCAAATGATTTTTAACGGTCGCTTTGTCGTGTGCAGTGTAACCGATTGTTTCACTTCATAAGACCTCAATATATCATTAGGACCCATGGGGATTCATTTTGTGTTGCCTGTATATGTTTATTTGACTCTCAAAGTGCCGGTAGCCATTGACTTGCATTTTATGAATCACGCCATGGTTTCTGGTAAAAATCATCTTTACTGTTCTACTGAAGAGAGAGAAAAAAAAAAGTAATCTTGTATGGTATGAGGGCGAGTAAATTAACAGCAAATGTTCATTTTTGGGTGAACTATCCCTTTAATGGCTCGTTGGCATCATTTAGTCCTGGTAAAGGTAAACGTCCCTCCTGTGTTTTCTGTTTCATTTCTCAGTGTTTGTCTCCTGGGCTTCCTGTGAACTTTTACAGAGACGGAGCATCAGACATCTCACGCAGGCTTTCTGACATTTCTGCAGTGTTTGTAGATCACGACGTAGTGTGTTTTATCTTCAGAAACAAGTGTTTCACAGTGTGATGTTTTCTGCTGCATGTACGAGGATGGAAAGAGGATTTCTGACTCGGATTAGCACACAATGGTTGTTTACTGCTATGTAAATATTATTCAGAATATAATGCTAGTGTACTTCTTACTGTATGCATTGCAAAAATATAATAACAGTAAACAAAATGCAACAATTAATATGTCAAAAACAGTAAGGGCAGAATCATATATGCTATTCTGAAGACAGCCATTAGTTTTGACTATATTTCATATATGATATAGTAAAAGGTCTAAAAAATAATTTATTATGAAGCTGAAACATGTCAATTATAATAATGATGAGAATAATAGCAATATCAAAGCAAAAATAAATAAATAAATAAAATGTATCACAGTTTCCAGAAAAATATTGTGCAGTGCAACTGTTTTCAACATTGATAATAATCAGAAATGTTTCTTGAGCAGCAAATCAGCATATTAGAATGATTTCTGAAGATCATGTGACACTGAAGACTGGAGTAATGATGCTGAAAATACAGCTGCGCATCACAGAAATAAATTACGTTTTACTATATATTCACATAAAAACATATTTCACAATTGTTACTGATTTTACTGCATGCTTGATCAAATAAATGTACTTTTCTTTTGAGTACATTTAAAATTTTTATTAATATGTAGGCTATTAAATTAATGTGGCCCCATTTGCTTCCATTGAAAGCGCCTCCAAGCAACCTTGAATTTTTTATTTATTTTTTGTAATCACCAAAAACAGCTATTTGAAATTGAAATAATATTTCACAATTGTTACTGATTTTACTGCATGCTTGATCAAATAAATGTACTTTTCTTTTGAGTACATTTAAAATTTTTATTAATATGTAGGCTATTAAATTAATGTGGCCCCATTTGCTTCCATTGAAAGCGCCTCCAAGCAACCTTGAATTTTTTATTTATTTTTTGTAATCACCATTATATAGCCTCACTCATACTGAATCCTGAATATTCATTTATTCTGACTTTTGGGGAGCTACCTTTAACTCTTTTGACCTCATGAATATCATTAAAGGCCAGTAATCGCTGTGGGCTGTTCTCAGGTCTGCTCTGTTTACATCTAGTCATCAGAAACACAGGCTGCTGGGTATTAAACGCACAGACAAACGCCACGGCTAATTGAATCCGCTGCAGCCCCCCGTGATGGCAGATGTCATTTACTGAGGTAATGAAATGATGCTAATGGTTTCGTTTTAGGAACAGCCTTGGAAGATTATGAATATGATATTCACCAGAGGAATTGCAACAATGGGTTTTACGAAGATAATAAGAGCCGGCAAACATCTTTGTCATTTATATGTAGCTTTCAAACCATTTCATTCGGTCACAATCCATGGCCACTTTTGATGGCCGTCAATGATTTTTGTTAGGGATGCACGATATTATCGGACCGATATCAGAATCGGCCGATAATGGCTTTAAATGTAAATATCGGCATCGGCCCGATATGAAAAATTATGCCGATATGTCTTGCCAATAAGAGAAATATATTAACTCACATGTGCTCAGGGTGTGCTAGCGATTAGATCACGTCAGCATTGTGGTTTATTCTTGAAGCGTTCGGTGTGTGATAGAGTAAATAGTTATAGCACATGCAGCGGCAGCCTCCCCCCGGGTCCTAATGCCCGCTCAGTAAGGAGTTTTAATTATTCCGTAGAGGGGATTAAATTGTGTTTCTGATTAAATAAAGCAGTAATTGATGTCATAAAATCATGAGTATGTTTTGATTTAAAGGTCAGAAGCTATAGCTTACATGAATATAAAAAAATCACAACCATGACACTTGTAAATTAAACAATTTTATATATACTGATTTATTCATTAATGTGTAATATGTTATATTTTTTAAACAAATTATGAACTCTAAATGATTTTCAGAATTATTACAACTCTTTTGCTTTAGACCATCTACAAATGTTAAATCTTAAAATAAAATGTTAAGGTTACTACTGCATCTTTCTGGGAAAAAAATGCAGCGATTGCTATATAGTTAATTTGTAGTCATTTTCAAAGCTTCAATGTACTGTCATTATAAAAGAACTTCATTATTGTTTATTTAATTCTAACAAATTAGTTCTTGTAAAAAAAAAACTAACCAAAATTAAAAATAATTAGCTTATAATTTCCACACAGGAGAGACTTATCTCTCACAGGAGAGAAATATATCTGTATTGGCATCGGCTATAAACCAAATATCGGATATCGGCAATAATCCAATATCGTGCATCCCTAATTTTTGTCCATTTATTGTTATAGTTCCTGCATTGACCACTAGGGGAAATAATAAAGACATATTGCGTTTTATCTCATATATATTTATTAGTTTGTTTCCTCTAGGTAGACTCAGTACACACTGCTAATTTAATTATGTACTGTGCTAATGCTCAGGATGCATTACTAAATTAACATTTTGAGCATTGTATCTCATTTCCCATCGATCCGGCGACACTTTGTATTAATTAAAACATTCTTTATCTGAACCTCTGGACATCAGCCTACAGCGGAGAGATTCACTGTTCATTTACATCATCCTGCCTCTAATTAGTCTGAAGGTGAGAGATCTGACTCATTCACTCCAGACGAATAAAAGCGCGACACGTGACATGAGAGACATACTATATATATATTATTTTTTCCCCCTCGTGTTTTGACAATGTAAAAAATTTCAGGTTTTACTATCCTTGTGGGGTCCCCACAATTTAGTATAAACAAGTGCACACACACTGACACACACACACTTTATTTTATAGTACTATTTAGGTTGAATTTATTTCTATTTCAGGTTTATTTTTGATTTATTTCCAGTTAGTAATTTTACTTTCAACTTCCAAGGCAGAATTTCTACTTTTATTTTTGAATTTTATGTAATAAAAAATTATATTGACATATTAAAATATATATATACATATATATATATATATATA
>NW_015639247.1:1282680-1293073 GCF_001515625.1 Sinocyclocheilus rhinocerous
ATATTCTAATATAAAATAATAGTATATAATATGATATTATATAATAATGTATTTAATATAAAATTAAATAATTAAATGTAATTAAAAGGACAAAAACACAACAGATTTGCAACGACTTTAAAATGTTCAGTTTGCATCTCTATTAAATGTAAATCTTAATTTTGTTGTTTTGATGTTTAGATATTTGTTCTAGAAAATAAAACAAAACAAAAAAACTAAGGGAAGTTTTTTTGTTGTTTTTTTTCCTGAGTGTATGCAACATTTAATGCCATGTCTTTATGAATTTAAGATTTTCTGCTATGATTTAAGACCTTTTTAGGCCTTAATTTGTGGAAGAGTGAATTAAAACATTATAATACCTTTTTTAAGACCTTTTTTAAAATTCATTTATTCATTTATTCATTCGTTCATTTATTCATTCATTCATTCATTTTTAATATTGCCATTTAGGTTTAATTTATTTTTATTTCAGTTTTAGTCTAGTTTTAGTTGATCTATCTCCAGTTGGTAACTTTGGTAACTTATTGTTCAATTTTCTCATTTTCATTTAGTTCAATTTGTTGTAATAAAATAATAAAAACAGAAATAAAAAAATCTATACATATTTTGAAAATAAAAGACAATTAAATCTTTAAATTTAAAAACAGAAAATATACAAATAAACTAAATCCAAATATTTACAACAACTATAATAGTATTTCAATGATACTGAAATAACACTGGTCTGAATACAGACATGTCCTTTATCTTGAAGAAGCCATGTGTGGAGAAGAGCATGATGAATATTGCCAGCGGTTTATTTTCCTCTCTGTATTTTCTCCAGGTCCTTAAGCTTCCTTGTTCTCAATAAGCCTCAATTCGTTCTGCACATCAACACCTTCTCGCCGCCCAGCGCAGGACAACCTGCCTTACATTTGAAAGAAATCTCTGAATGTTTATTTCTAATCCTCCTTTACTTCACTGCTCTGTACGTTTTTGCTAACTCTTTACAATAAGGTCTCTTTGGTTTACATTAATGCATTAACATTTTTACAGCATTTGTTAACTTCTGTAGGTCATTTTAAGTTGCATCAAACATCGACGTGAATATGATTTATATTTCATTGATGTTCAGTCTGACCCCAGAACAGCGCGACAGACTCTCGCTCATGAAATAATTACTCAAAACCTCTCATAAGCCTCATAAAGTCACCAGATAAGAGACGTTATGTAAGAACAAGCGTCTGTGATTCAGACACTTTCAGACGGCAGGTCAACTACAAATGCATAATGCCATGAAAGATTCAATTTGCATAGATTCATAATTGCATGTCTGTGGTGATCGAGTTCTCATTTGACATGCTATGCCTCTTTTTATTTGAATGACAAAACTGGATAAAACTTCCTGTATGATACGATTGGAAACATTAATTGACTGTAGTTTTACATATGGATATAAAAGAGATTAATTTTCTGATGTACAGAAAAGCGTTTTCAATTCAGCGTGATATCGAGCGCTTGTTTGACATTTACACCAGACCCCTCGATTTCAGTGCTGGTTTTCATGTTTAATCCTCACAAAAAGCTTCAAAAGAGACTGAAGCATGAGTCCAATGGTCTTCTCGGACCTTTTGGGGGGTTTTCACAGCTAACTTTCACAGTCTCGGAAGAAAATATTTGGTGAGTTTGTGGCAATGGATTTTGTTAATATTTGAATAATTTGCGAAGGATACAGGTTATTAATTCTTAACTTATATTTATTTTTAAATTTGACAAAGGAAACACCTGCACGTCATCTCACTTGAGCTTTTTAAATTCTCAGATTGCGGAATTTGAAATAAATTTGTCTTGACATCAAACTACAGAAAAAGCTAAATTAACGTAAATATATTTTATAAAAACAAATAGATTTGCATTATTCACTGGGGATCACTTTAAAAATGATTGGCTTTACAAACAGATTTTGCAAACAGAAATAAATGTTAAAAAATTATACATTACTTTAAAAATCTAAACAATTTTGTCAAAAAGTGTGAAATAATTATTTTTCAAATTACTTCAGAACTTTTCCTTGCTTGTTTGTTTGTTTGTTTGTTTTGGTCTCAGAGTCAGGGTTATTACCATTAATAAAACCTTTAAAACATGAATTAATTGAAATTAAGTTAAATTAAATCAAATATAAATATGAAATATGAAATGTTGCCTTACTAATTAAAACAAGTTATAGTAGAAACTCTAAAATTACTAACTGGAAACTGAACTAAAACTAAAATTATGAATGAATGAATGAATGAATAGTAATATTTAAAATGACCATAAAGTAATAAAAATGACAAAAGCCCATAACAAAATTACTTTAAATAAATAAATAAATAAAATGAAATCTGCTAATATAAAACAAAATAATAAATAGTAATATTTAAAATGACCATAAAGTAATGAAATTAACAAAAGCCCATAATAAAATTACTATAAATAAACAAAATAAATGAAATCTAATTATATTAAACAAAAGCTAACTCAAAATATTAATACAAATTATATTAGTATATAAATAATACTAAATTAACACTACTCAAGAGTTTTCACTCCACTGTACATGAACTTCAACCTTAAATCTGGACACTGAAATAAAGCGTCGGTGTGCATTAGTCAGCGACTGCATCAGTCAGATTGCTTTGGCTGCATTCGGCGGTTAATTGTGTCGGTGTGTGTTTGCATGTGACCTTCCCATGAGGCCTCGCTGTCACACGACCAGCAGAAGGCAAATGTCTCTCTCACTGCAATTACCCACATGCCCCGGCGGCACGTCTCCGGACCCGTAAACGCACATCGAGTTCAGCACCTCTGAAACACAGACACAAACATTCTGGGATGCTGCGAGACGGCCACAGCGAGCGTGTGAAAAATCACATGCATTAACGTGCCAGTCGGGCCGTGTTTTCAGAGTCAGGTGCAAATGATTGTTACATATCGCAACATCGCATGAGAGCCGCGTTTGGGCTGCTTCTGTGTGACATTATTAACTGCACTCTTTTCATCAGTGCTGCTTGTTGAGGCAGAATTAGTGTTGCTGCTGTGAACGAGCCCATAGAACTAAGTAAACTTCTGTAAAGATGGACAAACAAAAACTTATTACTAAATGGAAATAAATAAGAATTAAAAACTGGAACCATGAAAAACATTTTGTGTTAAGTGAAATAAAGCTGAAATTAAATTAAATGTTTAAATGTTTAAAATAAAATGATACAATAAGAAAATTAGACATATAAGTTAAAACAGTAACATTTTTGGAAATAATAATAATAATAATAATAATAATAATAATAATTGACTTAAACTAAACTGAAATAAAAATAAACCTTAAGAAATTAAAAAAATTAAAAAAGCATAAATTTACTAAAAACTAAAATAAGAAAAAGAAAATAAAAATTAAATATTTTAAAAAATTAAAAAAGTAAAAGCTGATTAATTAAATATTTAAAAATAAAATTCAATACAATTCAATTCAATTCAATAAAATAAAATAAAATAAAATAAAATAAAATAAAATAAAATAAAATAAAATAAAATAAAATAAAATGTTGTCTTGGCAACTAGCTGAAATAAGTTGAAGCACTAAAACTACTAACTGAAAATAAGTAACACATTAAATTGAATAAATAAACAAACAAATAAAATAAACCCTAAATAGTAATATTTAAAAATATTTATTTATTATAAAAAATGTAACTAAAATAAAACATGAAGAAAAAAAAACACTTAGCTAACAGACTTGAATCACTGGTTTGAAATCATGTGCTCTCCCTGCTGATGTGAATGCAGGTGGGCAATGTAAGAACTGCTGTGACGTCTGAGTAAATGACAGCGGGCCTCATCTCTTCTCTAAACAGTCCAGCGCTGAACACAACCAAATGATGCAAGCTTGATGCAACATCCTCAGCTCCAGTAAAAAACACTACGTTTGGGAGCAACTACGGCTTTCCAACACAAATATGACAGAAAACATGAATGTGCATGAACACAGACACATGCTACAGAAAGCTGTCCTATCTGACCCTTTATTATCAATGCATATACTCTAAATATTGACATCGTCTATTGAAAAACCCACACTAATGGAGCACTACAGTAATGTCTGAGATAGAAAGCCACTATGACTCTCACACGCTTTCAGTCTTTCATTTTAATCATTATTTCACATTAAACCGAAGCCAGGGATGTGAAAAGAAAATCATTTAACTGGCTTCACGCTTTTAAGAGTGGCAGAAATGCTTCCTCGTCCTGTATTTTCTCAGCTCGTCCTCCTCAGATAATTCATTCATTGGCTGTTTGTTTGAATTTGTCTGATTGCATTGGCTGCAGGTCGATGCTAATGGCTGCTATTAATCTAACGCAGCACTACAAGCCTCAGTCTTCACATTACAATGAGACTGTGACATCACTGACAGGAGGCGGGGTTATGCAAATTATATAGTTAGAGTCAGTCTCTTCTGTGTCTATGAGCACAGGAGCGTTTATAAAACACTCAACATTGTAAAAGATTTTTTTTTTTTTTAATGGAAGTCTCTGCTATTTTGTATTTTTTATTTGATCAAAAATACGGTAAAACCTGTAATATTAGTACAATTTAAAGTAACTGGATCTGTTCAAAGATAGCATCTGGAAATCCAAAATCACATATTTTGAGACAAAGAAAACTTTTTATTTAATTATATCATTTTTTCATCATTATTTCATCATTTTTAAATTATGTATTCATCCATTTATGTTTGATACAGATATGTTTATTTGTAAATGTGTATAATATGCTGATCTCTTTATTTAATTTGTATGCTATTTATGATTTTTTTGTATTATATTTGTTTACATTTTATGTATATTTTAATTCATTTTGGCAGAAAGGGCTAATATGGGAGAAAAAAATTGCAATTGCATTAATTTTATCAAAATTATTAAAGTTTATTAAAAAATGAAATGAATAAATAAACGTAATAAAAACTTGTTCTATGTGAATATCTGTTCAAATGTAATTTATTTCTGTGATGCGCAGCTGTATTTTCAGCATCATAACACCAGTCTTCAGTGTCACATGATCTTCAGAAATCATTCTAATATGCTGATTTGCTGCTCAAGCAACATTTCTGATTATTATCAATGTTGAAAACAGTTGTGCTGCACAATATTTTTGTGGAAACTGTGATACATTTTATTTTTCAGGATTCATAGATGAACAGAAAGCTCAACAGAACAGCATTTATATGAAATAGAAATCTTTAGTAACATTTTAAATGTCTTCACTGTCACTTTTGATCAAAATAAGGCGTCCTTGCTGAATAAAAGTATTAATTTCTTCCAAAAAAAAGAAAAACATACTGGCCCCAAACGTATATATTATTACAATAAAAAGTGCACTTTTTGAGTGCCATTATAATAAACCCACATTCAGGATGAGAAAAGCCACAAAATAAAGACTAACAGGCCACATTCGGCTTCTTTATGAGGACATCGAGTGCCATTTTCGATTTGAAACTGGGCTGAATAATGTCCCGAGAGCATGATAAAGCACATGCAAAGGAATATTTGAGGTGATACGGTGTGATCCTGTGGTTTTACAGACTGGAATGTATCTCCTACAGCTGTAGATATAGCAGCCAGGTGCATCTGGAGATAAATATGTTTACGCTGGTGCATAACATGTGGCGTTATCTACCAACGCTTCCCAAACACACGAGCAGCGGGAGACCTGAGGCTAATTATCTAAGGTTATCACTAAAACCTCTCTAGAGGATCCAAAAGTAGGTCCTAACCTGCTTTTACCAAACCTTGGCCACAGAACCGCCGTCCACAACAACATGACATCTGCTTCCCAGATACTGTACATCATAACAGCGTTTCTGTGGTCCAAGCCCGTTCATCGATGGTTAACCGCTCGGGTTTGAGGTTAGACGGCTGGAGAATGTGCCGTGGCTTATTTTCTCTGCATGAAATGGGATATTTCATGGTTCTAATACAAAGACTGGGAGATTAAATAATGAAGTGGCTGAATGCTTTCAATGTGTTTTTCTGAAGCTGGTCAAGGCCAGACTCCTTCTCTTGGTTTATCGTATCATTCCTAGAGTCTTTTTTAAGGCAATAGGACAGCCATGTGCATGAAATGAAAATATACTGTTATCAGCTTCTGTCAAGCTCTAATAATGACAAAAAGTAGCATAAAACTGCCATAAAAGTAGACTAAAATCAAACAGATCAAAGTTTGTGCATATTCAAATTTGGTGCATCAAGACACAATGCAATGACACAAAACATCAGTCTGCATGCATGTAAATATTGAAGTGGGGAAAGATTTTCAATGAATATTGACTTTAGCATAAACACACGATGCAACAGATTTGCTGTCAATGAGAAAAAATATTAGCTTTTGCTTGCATGCATGCAAACATTGAAGCAAAAGTACAAATGCAAGAGCTATGGTTTTTCAGTGAAAAACTGACTTAAAACTAACCAATGGATCTTCTGCAGTGAATGGGTGCCGTCAGAATGAGAGTTCAAACAGCTGATATAAACATCACAATAGTCCACAAGTAATCCATAATAACTCTTCCTCCAGTGAAAAAGTCCCTCACATCAAAATTAGAGATGTAACGGTTTGAAAATTGCTGGAAATGTTCAAAAAGTTCTGACACATAAATCGTTACACCAAGTTTTATATTTAAAACCAACAGACAACAAATAAAATGACTTTTGTTTGCATAAACACTAAAACAATTACATTACCAATGATGATGTCCGGATTTTAAATGACAACATTTCTGACAGCAGTTTATCTAATGACGTATGAAATGCTAAAATAAAACTTTGAAAAGGTTTCATAAAATGGTAAACCTCACATTTCTGCCTTTAAATAAAGAAAAGGGTTAAGTCAAAATTAGGGCTGCACGATAAATCGCATGCGATATTTAACGCGCATCTTGTCAATAAAGCCATTCTGTAATGATAATTGATTAATAAATTATTATGGCCTGGTTTCACAGACAGGGCTTAGACTAAACCAGGATTAGGCCATAGTTCAATTAGGACATTTAAGTAATTTTTATAAACGTGCCTTAGAAAAACATATATTACTGGTGTGCATCTCGAGACAAAACAAAGGCACTGAATATATAAAGATCAGTCAGTGCACGTTTCTTTCAGTTGAAACAGCTCAGACTTACATTTTAGTCTGGGACTAGGCTTAAGCCTTGTCTGTGAAACCGGGGGTGAATGTATTTTATCTGCTTCACAAATAATTCTAGATGTTGTTTTTCATCATCCAGTCAAAATTTACAGCAGGGCATGCAAATCCGGTCTGTTTTTTGGCCAGACAAAACCTGCTGCGCACAGGCTGAATGTGAATGTGAGTCTCTGTAAATCCACTCTCTGACAGCAGGTGGCGCTTATGGAGCAGCAGAATTACAGCTGTTTCCCGTAACCTCCTAAACAAAACCGCATTGCGATTAAAACACTACTTTATTAGGTACTACATGAAGCAAAGATGAAAACAAAATGCCATTGAATCTTTTCTGAAGACAGTCAGAACCTACAGAGATACATTCATACAATTAATTCATTCATATATTCAGGTGTATAATTCCCTTAGCACTCGTTTAAAACCTCACAGCTTTCCACCATGTGTTCACACAAAACTAAACTAGTCAACTGTTTTTAAAAGATACAGCATGAAGCTTTCTGCTGATTCTTCATCTTTAGCCGAACTACAGTATTCCCTTAACCAGCCTAACTAGCTACGAGATTTAAATGTTTAAAAGCTCTGCCAACAGATTCTCATCAAAGCAAACCCTTGAGAGAGATTCTTCAACCATCACCAGAACAAAACTCTCTGCCTCCTTAAAGCGAAGCTTTTAAACATTAGCACAAAGTTAAGACATTTCTGAGAGTTAAGCATATTCTCTCAGTAAGATTGCAGTCGATTCCCAGCAGTGCGTCTGAGCTGATGAGCTGTAAGACAGAAGTAATGAGTGTTTCCAATCATATGTTGTGTTTTTTTTCTTCAAAAGGGGCTGATGAGCATGTGCTGCTCTTGTCTGCCTCTCATTTGAATATGAATGTGGCTGAAAAAGTGATTAGGCTATGATGACTATTGCCGTGATTATTCTTTTACTCTGATTACTCTCTTGAACGTCCCGACCTCTTCAGAGCCCATCCACCCACCCATACACCAGCTTCAGTATAAACGAGTGCTCGAACAATGCAGACAATGCGCATGCAAACAATCAACACTATTACCAAATGCAATCCATTCTTGGTGCATTTTGTCCTATAGTACATGCTTTGAAAAATTTTGAGGAAAATGGTTTAGAAAAACTACAAAAAAGTCATAAAATAAAAAAATATATATATTAAAGTATAACATATGTTAATAAAATAAAGCTAATATATTTATACTTTATGTATTTAATTTTTTTTTTATTTTAAAGCAGTAAAACATTACTAATACAAATTAAAATAATAATTAAATATGAAATACATAAAAATATTGAATTATAAGATACACTATTTTAAAAATATATGCATTTAAAAAAATTTATTTATATATATATATATATTTTATTCTTGAATATATCTTTTATTTTAATATATTTTATATGAAAAACATGAAACACATTGTTAATAAACATTAAAATGTTTAAAAAATATAAAATTCTATAAGATACAATGTTTATAAACGTATATTTATGAGAAAATAATAATGTATATTTATGAAAAATCTTACACATATATATACACATATTTTTAATATATTTAAATTTGAGAAAAACAATCAAAACTTTACTAATAAAAATTTAAATATACAAATGATAAAATATAATAAAGCATAAGATATATTATTAAAATGTATATTTTTTAAATGAATATATCTAATACATTAATATAGCTTATATTTTAATATATTTAAATGTTATTAGAAATCATTTTAAAATATTACTAATAAAATATAAAGATATATGATTTTATATTTTAATTTTATATGATAGATAGATAGATAGATAGATAGATACATAGATAGATAGATAGATAGATAGATTTTTACTCCAAATTTACTCCTTCAGGAAAAATTAAAATGGAAAAAAAAACTATTTCTAATACTGAGTTATGCTCCATGTTATTTATTGTGTGAGTGCATAAGACGGTGGCAAGTTCACAGCAAATAAAACATTAACCAATGAGAATGATGAATGCATGGCTATGTATAGCGAATGAAGAGCAGACGAGATGTGGACGAATGGTGCTGCTCTATAAGCAGCAATGAGAAGTGGATAAATGAGGTTGTTTGGGGCTCGTGGCTGTTTTACATGCACTTCTGCTGAATCATCATGTGGTTCGTGAGCCGCAAACTTACAAAAGAGGAATTACAGCACTGGCGAGCGGGAGGCTGAGGTACGGACGTGTCTGATCTCAAAGCACACGCTGAGTATGATGGTGTCAAGCGTTTACTGTAAATGCACCGGCTAAATTTGCCCCTCTAATGGAATTACCAAAAGCACCACTGCAGAAATTAGCTTTAGCATTTGCATACATTTTGATGAAAACGAAATCTTGCTGTTCATGTGTGAAAAGACACTTAAATCATGCATCCCTAAACCCCGCCCCCTCATTGAATATTCTAAGAGGATTTGCAACAATGCATGAGATCAATCCATGACCTGTAAATCATCTACCTCATGTCATCCTCATTAACAACCATCAGAAATAATGTCTTCTACCATTGTGATGATGCATTTAGAGCACTCATGTGCAGCTGAATAAATGTGAACACAGTGAACTCAAATAAAGAGGCATCAACAAGTATTACATTTAAAATAGTCAAGTATTTCAACTGAAAAATAGGCATGGCTAAATATATAAATAAATAGGAAAAATCAACACTCAAAATGGTGGCTATAATTTTTGTTTTGTTTTTGTTTTTGTAATAGAGGCAACAACAAGTAGCATTTAGTTAAAAATAGGTAATAAGTATGTAATTCAAAAAGCAGGCATAGCTAAACAAAAAAGTAAGTAACAAACTAACAAAACAAGAAAGATTGCAATACACAAAGTGGTGGCTATAAATTTTTTGTTTTGCTTTGTATTAGTGTTGTCACGGTACCAAAATTTCAGTATTCGGTACCAATACCAGTGAAAATCCACGGTTCTCGGTACCAATTTCGGTACCAACGCAAAACACAAAAACATGCCAATTAAAAAATTTGACTTATTCAGCCAAGAATAACAACTAAGTTAGCTAAAAAAAAAAATTTTTAAAAAGCCCAGAACTGCTTTTTTGACTGATATGACACAAACAATGTAAACTATTTGTACATTCTCTAACACGCATATTTTAGATTCACAATTCATTTAAAAGCCTCTGGTGTGT
>NW_015639247.1:1293374-1302183 GCF_001515625.1 Sinocyclocheilus rhinocerous
TATATATATATATATTTTATTCTTGAATATATCTTTTATTTTAATATATTTTATATGAAAAACATGAAACACATTGTTAATAAACATTAAAATGTTTAAAAAATATAACATTCTATAAGATACAATGTTTATAAACGTATATTTATGAAAAAATAATAATGTATATTTATGAAAAATCTTACACATATATATACACATATTTTTAATATATTTAAATTTGAGAAAAACAATCAAAACTTTACTAATAAAAATTTAAATATACAAATGATAAAATATAATAAAGCATAAGATATATTATTAAAATGTATATTTTTTAAATGAATATATCTAATACATTAATATAGCTTATATTTTAATATATTTAAATGTTATTAGAAATCATTTTAAAATATTACTAATAAAATATAAAGATATATGATTTTATATTTTAATTTTATATGATAGATAGATAGATAGATAGATAGATACATAGATAGATAGATAGATAGATAGATTTTTACTCCAAATTTACTCCTTCAGGAAAAATTAAAATGGAAAAAAAAACTATTTCTAATACTGAGTTATGCTCCATGTTATTTATTGTGTGAGTGCATAAGACGGTGGCAAGTTCACAGCAAATAAAACATTAACCAATGAGAATGATGAATGCATGGCTATGTATAGCGAATGAAGAGCAGACGAGATGTGGACGAATGGTGCTGCTCTATAAGCAGCAATGAGAAGTGGATAAATGAGGTTGTTTGGGGCTCGTGGCTGTTTTACATGCACTTCTGCTGAATCATCATGTGGTTCGTGAGCCGCAAACTTACAAAAGAGGAATTACAGCACTGGCGAGCGGGAGGCTGAGGTACGGACGTGTCTGATCTCAAAGCACACGCTGAGTATGATGGTGTCAAGCGTTTACTGTAAATGCACCGGCTAAATTTGCCCCTCTAATGGAATTACCAAAAGCACCACTGCAGAAATTAGCTTTAGCATTTGCATACATTTTGATGAAAACGAAATCTTGCTGTTCATGTGTGAAAAGACACTTAAATCATGCATCCCTAAACCCCGCCCCCTCATTGAATATTCTAAGAGGATTTGCAACAATGCATGAGATCAATCCATGACCTGTAAATCATCTACCTCATGTCATCCTCATTAACAACCATCAGAAATAATGTCTTCTACCATTGTGATGATGCATTTAGAGCACTCATGTGCAGCTGAATAAATGTGAACACAGTGAACTCAAATAAAGAGGCATCAACAAGTATTACATTTAAAATAGTCAAGTATTTCAACTGAAAAATAGGCATGGCTAAATATATAAATAAATAGGAAAAATCAACACTCAAAATGGTGGCTATAATTTTTGTTTTGTTTTTGTTTTTGTAATAGAGGCAACAACAAGTAGCATTTAGTTAAAAATAGGTAATAAGTATGTAATTCAAAAAGCAGGCATAGCTAAACAAAAAAGTAAGTAACAAACTAACAAAACAAGAAAGATTGCAATACACAAAGTGGTGGCTATAAATTTTTTGTTTTGCTTTGTATTAGTGTTGTCACGGTACCAAAATTTCAGTATTCGGTACCAATACCAGTGAAAATCCACCTAATAAAAGATATAGGAGCATTAAATAGTTAATAAAAAAACTTCATTCTAATGCTCATTATATTAGCGTTAGCCGCGCTTATGCTAACGATTAACTACTTTAATAACAGCGTTCATTTCAATCCGACGTTCAAATTAAAATATTGAATAATATTCATAACAGAAGCGGTGTTTCCCACACACTTGCACTCTATTTGTGGTGGCATATATATGCAAATTAATTCTTTGCCAGCAGGAGGCGCTTGTAGAGCGCGAGAGATCAGGTTTCCCCGGTAACGCTGTACATATAAAAACACCCGCAACGGGTTTCAATTTTGAAATGTGCAGTGCTCATGTTTATTCAACGAAGTCAAACCTTTTTGGAAAATCTATTTGTGGCGGTCAGTTTTGATATTGTGGCGGGCACCACAAATAAATCAATGTATTGGAAACACTGATCTAAATATTAAAAAATTAAAATGAAACTTACCTGTTTGAACTCTTTCATTTGATCTGGGTGTCTTTAAAGTGTTCTGTTAGTTTGGTGTGTTTCCTACTTTTGAGGTCGCCACGTCTCAGTGCTTTTATGAAGAGAGTGCATCTGCGCACCTTTCGGATAGCGCATCAAGAACCGGGTTGACCGGGTACTCGGTACCACCGGTACTTAAAAAAACCTGGTACCGTAACGTTTTCATTTTTTTAGTACCGACATGGTACCGAAGTACCGGGTCTTTTGACAACACTACTTTGTATTATTACTTATTTATTCAAAACAGGTAATGAGGTAAGTATTTAATTAAAAATACTGTAAGTAATAAGCATTTAATTAATAAAGTAGGCATAGCTAAATAAATAAAATAAATGGTATTTAAACAAACAAACAAATAAATCAATCAATCAATAAATAGGTAAGACTGCAAAGACTATTTTATAAAACAACAATTCTCAGATTCTAAACAGATCCGCAATGTGAAAATCATATACAGATTTCGACTGCATTATGAGGGTAAAAAAAAAAAAAAAAAGCATACAAGCAAATAAATACGTTGATATAAAATGTTGGTCATGCCACTCATGCATAGGCAATGTGTAATGACTTTACCAATGGCCAAAAGTTTACAATACACTGCCTACTGTATGTGCCATCTCTACAGTGCAGTGTTGGGCCGATCAAATGAATTGCATCACTGCATCTGTGAGATTTTTTATTTATCCACTTCACTGCAGAAAGTCAAGTTATCAGAGCTCATGGTGAGGTGGAGTTCAGAACTTTGACGCACTAAAGCCCATGCATTCAGGTTTATACGACGTAAGAATCCCAATGTAAGAAGCTGCGGAAAGTGTTTTGACCTTCCGTGGCATCAGAAGTGCGCTTTTATTGCCACAAAGTATCTGGAAGTGTCCACAAGCCTCCCGCATGCTTAATCCCAACACAACGGCCTGCCTCTGTTTGCCGATCATTGTTATTTGTTGAGCGTCTTGTGCTGATTTGATCCTCCTGAATCACACAGTGGATTTGAGGCTTTAGATAATGAAAAGGATGCTAATAGTAGCTAATCTGATCAGCTGGGAATAAATGGAGAAACCACGGCAAGGCCTTGGACACAGATTATTACTATTGTCAAGTCTTTTGTGCTCAACTTCTCAAGCCTTTATCTCGTTCAGTTGTCCAGAAATCGCATGTATGCTGTCGTCTGTGTGTGTGGCTGCTGTCTAAAGTGAAAAACACTAATCTGGCCACTTGAGAAGGGAGTCTGAAGCGCACCCCAACACCCTGAGGTAGAGGCAACGAGTATTTATTTCAAAATTGTAATACTTGTTGATGCCTCTTTACTTGAGTTCACTGTGTTCACATTTATTCAGCTGCACATGAGTGCTCTAAATGCATCATCACAATGGTAGAAGACATTATTTTTGATGGTTGTTAATGAGGATGACATGAGGTAGATGATTTACAGGTCATTGATTGATCGCATGCATTGTTGCAAAGCCTCTTAGAATATTCAATGAGGGGGCGGGGTTTAACACTCAAAACAGCAGCTATACTAAACCAAGCTGCAAGTATTTTCAGTAGAGGCAACAACATTTTAAGATTTTATTTTCAATAATTGAACATCCCTAGTTTTTGTGTATGCTATCATCCGTGTGTGTGGCTGCTGTCTAAAGTAAAAAAACAACAACACTAACCTGGCGACTTGGGAGGGGAGTTTGAAACGCACCCCAACACCCCGGGGACAATCCTCGGGATAAAGGGACCGACGGAGGCTGATAAGCAAAGAAGAGAGAGAAAACAGAAAACGTCCCACAAACTGACCCCATAAAGGTGAGGAAAACAAAGCAAGCACTGGCAAGAAGGACCTATTGTCCGTGGCGCGGTGGTTATTGAGGCTCCTGGGGATGCGAGTATTATCCGCGCTGAATATCGAGCGACGCCAGCGAGACCGTGTTATTTTGGGAGCGTGCTGGAGGTTGCTTCGGCCCTTGAGGGAACAGCTTGTTCATAGTGGAGTTTATGTAGCATGACTGCTCTAAATGAAGCCGCCGAGCGCTGCGGCTCGCACAATTAATCTGTGGATTGTGGCACCTTCCAGCTAGAGCTGCTTTCCCGGCGGCTACACCTGAGTTTATAGGTTTAGGAGAAGCCATGTTGAAGGATTTACTTTGCTTGATAACTCTACCCGAGGCCACACGACCTGTGCGGACACATCATCGCTCTTGTTTTTGTCTTGGAGGAGAACTTGAAGGGTTATTCAGTCCAGCTCTGGTTACTCTTCGCTTTTATCCGATGCTAATAGGACGATCACCTACGTCGTCTTTCCTTTGTCCTTGACCGATTATGCCCAAATAAAATAGTGAACCCAGGTTAGTTTACAGAGAGCTGGGACATCAACATGGATAGAGTTACATAGGGACGCAGACCGGAAACATCTAATGTCCCAGCTGTAAAAACTCATCTGAGAACAGGTTTAGTTATTCATACTGACAATGATTTGCAGAGACAAAACACAGAAGACATTCGAGAGCTCCTACAACAAGACTAGAACAATTAAAACAAATAATATTTTGTTGAAGAAACCAGTGTTGTTTTAGTATCATTGACATACTATTATAATTTTTGTTAATATTTTAAATTAGATTTAATTTCCTGTTTTTGATTTAAATTTTAGTGAAATTTTTTGTAATTTTGTTGTAAGTTTTTGTCATTTTTATTAGTTTTTAAATATATTTCTTAATATATAATAATATTTTTATAAGTTTATTTTTTAGTTTTAGTTATTTTAATATTTCAAGTTAAACTCATTGAAAAAAATTTTTATATTTTATTTATAAGATATTTTATATTTTATTTACAAGATATAAGATATGTTATTTTCAATTGACATTTATTTTATTTATTTAAATTAATAGTTTTTTAGTTTTAGTAATTTTAGTAATTCAAGTTCAAATAAAACAAAAAACAAAAAAAATGCTTATACTTATAGATTGCATTCCAATTAATGCAAATGTTTTTATTGTTTTTAGTTTTATTAGAATAATAACTCTAGAATAAACTAAAGTTCTAAAAGCAATGGTGCATGTAAGCATGTTACTAAATGTAATGTCTGTGATGAGTCGCAAAAAAAAAATTTAAATAAAATATAAGAAAGTCTTATTAATATCCAAAATAAAACAATAGTAGTTATTATAATATTATATATTTTATATTATAGTCTTTCCCTTTACTCAAAAACAGCTAAAAATAACACATAATTTTGACATTTATGCTCCCATATGGTCCGATTAAATGCATGCTGGGAACTAGAAATCCACTGTTCAGTTTCTGTCACAGTCTTCAGCGGGTGTGCCCAGGAGGGCCACCAGATGACTGTGTTCGGTGAGCACATGGCTTGTGTTGTGTTGTCTGTTGCCATGTGCTCTCTCCTGTCTATTGTCTTGCCCCTCCCATCTTGTTACCTCGTTATTGTTTTAGTTGCTCCACCTGTGTCTCCCTCGTTAGCCTCCTCGTTTGGTTCCTATTTATTCTCCTGGTGTCTGTCATCCTGTGCTGATCCGTCATTTCTCATTGTGTGTGTTTCGTGTCTGCATGTGTGCAGCTTTAGGCCTGCCTGTCTGTTTTTCCCCTTCGGGGTGGTTTGAGTTTGTTTTTGTTTCATTTTTATTATCAGAATAAATAACCATTTCTCCTGCAATTGAGTCCTCGCTTCATCTCCCCGCACGCACCGTGATAGTTTCAGTTAATGCCAATAAAAGCATTTATGTAAAAAATAATAATAATTGGGTTGACTTACAGTTTACAAACGTTAAGCGGATTAAAAGTAATACAATTGTGAAAAAGTGTTTTAGAATTATTGCTTTAGCTTAAGTGAGCAAACTGAACAAGCAGCAAAAATTTTTTTTTTCTTAGTGTTGGCGATTTGAGTCAATTGTTCTTAGCGATGCAACAAAGTTGAGCAAAGTTAAACTTTATGTAAATGCAGCAACTAACCATGGGACAGCGGATAGTAAAGCTCGTATATATAGTTGGATACAGGAATGACAAATTAAGATTTCCAGCAAATGAATCACTGTTTGTGTGAAAGCACCGTCATGCATAGTCAAGCATGGCAGCACCTTCAATCTCTGATCGACAAGCACTGAACTACTCAAGTACAAAGGCACTTAATATAACAACTCCTAATAATAGCAATAAAAATGTAAAATCTTTCTTTCTCATTTATAGTTTTCCTCCCACTGGTGCCTTTGTATTTGGACACTTTTCCTCTGCTCTGCTGAGGACCTGAAGGCCAGGCCATCTCCCCATAGTCCTTATTACACATCACTGCAGCTTCAAAGCAGCGGACAAAAGGACCAAACACACTGGATCTGCAGTCCTCCGGGAGACGCAGCCAGTACTCTCGTCCGTCTTTGCTTTCATTGTGTGCTCTCTGGCTCTCTCCTCCACTTTGGTGGCTGCTTGCATCACTTAAGAGAGGCCGAGGAGAGCCATGCTCGCCTTTAAAACTGTAAACGGCTGGATTAGGATAGCAGAGATGTGTCTGTGGATCTGTCTGAAACCGGGAGATTCCATGCGGTAAAGAGGAGGGTCAGCCGTGGGACTGAAATGGAGTGTTTTATCGCTTTGCACACAGCTCATAAACATAAGCTCATCTTTTATACCTCATTATAAAACTATCAAGCATGCTACAAAAACACTGAAGATGCAATCATGCATCATACTCTTTAAACAGATTTAAAATGTGCTGTGCATCAGGTAACATCAATGACTTCTCATCTGTATAATCTATAGAGAATATGGCTGTTTTAGTATGAGGAATGAGATAAGATAAGCTTATATTTATGATCTGTAGGAAAATCAGTGATATACTACAGTTTCATCTTATGGCTCCAGAGAAATCTCTGCAGATGCATCCATGAATATAGCCATTTACAGTCTGAAAAGCATGCATGGGTGATTGAATTTCATGCACTTCAATATCATGCATATTTTGGCTAATTATAGTCTAAAATATCACACTATCATCATGCATCATTTAATCTACTCTTTTCTACATGAATATGACCATGGAAGTCAGTTGATGCATGGCCACAAGAGGATCTATCAAAAAAAATAAATAAAAAATAGAGTAATTGTTGCACTGTTTTCAATGGAGCAGATGTCAATGCTCAGTGGACAAGAGCCTGTAATCATGCAAAATACAAATTGATCATTTAGTTTCATTAAATAATTGCACGTCGCAGCTTTTGGGCGCAACATTGCAGAGCCCCCCAAAAAAACAAAAATAGTCTATATACTTGTCATTTAATGATTATTACAACACATTATTGACCGGAATGTTTAAATTCATAATAAAAATAACCTTAAGTGGACTTAAGTAGCACTGTGACTATGAGTGAGATCACATAAATAGCATCTGTGCTTGCAAAACTTTTTATTTCATTAAAACATTAATTCAACTGTTGATGGTTCATGGCTTCATTTAATAATCAGAAAAAATAAAACATACAAAATTGCTGGGGGGGGGCATTTCATCAGGCCCTATTATTGTAAATTAATTAATTAATGAATTTTTTAAAAATCATTATTAAAATGAAAAACTGAATTTGGTAAAAAGAAAAAAAAAAGAATTTCAAGAAAAAATAAAACCTATTTCATAGAGCCCTAAAATTTAGTTTTTAGCAATTTAAGAGACTTAAATTATACATACTGTGACGAGAGGGGCGGGGCCGAGAGCCGTGGGAACGGAGCGAGGCCGGTGGAGTAATTGCTAATGCGCGACACCTGCGCCACTCACCGGTCTCGAGTCTCACGGAGGAGCTCCGGAAGGATAAAGGAGGAGTGACTACAGTGTTGGACGAGAAAGGACCAGGCCTGGATTTTATTTTGTGTTTTGGTTTCGTTTGTGCGCGACAGTCGTCCGCGAGGGGCTGTCGCGCTATTTTGTGTTTATTTTATTATTAAAGTTTCTTTGAATGTTCGCCGGTTCCCGCCTCCTTCTTCCCGTGACTACGAACGTTACACATACTATTTGATTGTTAAAATGTAAATATTAAAACTAAGTTCATTAAAAAAAATGGAATTCAGAAAAACTTAAATGGAAAAAAAACTGAATTTGGAAAAAAATAAAACAGATTTCTACGGATTCATTTTCCATCTCACAATTCCCACACTTATTTTAGCTAATCTGATTAGGCTATTAGATTATAATTTACAATTTACCATAATTAGCAGATTATGTCATGCCTTTGATGAAAACAAGCAAACAAAAAAAAGGTGATTTGAACAGTTACTTATTTTATTATGCTATTAGATACTATTAAGAGTGTACTTGAGTACTCTAACAGTAGCTGTCTAGACCAGTGTTTCCCAACCGGGGTGCCGTCTGTCGAGAGCAGGGGTGCCGTGTAAAAAATCCTTTTTTAATATTTTTAAATTGCTAAAATGTTTAAAAAAAAGCATCTATTATATAATATCCATTTCTGATGTCGCCAATAATTAGAGATGCACCGAAATTTTGGCTGCCAATCTAGACTGACTGGAGGATGATGGGAAATGTAGTTAAGTAATCAAAGGTGTTTAATGCCAAGACAGTTTACCGATGTGCTCCACAGACAAAGGATGGAGTGTTTGTTTGTGTGTGTGTGTGTGTGTGTGTGTGTGTGTCTGTCTGTGTCTGTGTCTGTGTCTGTGTGTGTGTGTGTGTGTGTGTGTGTCTGTGTGTGTGGACAGGTATA
>NW_015639247.1:1302350-1304164 GCF_001515625.1 Sinocyclocheilus rhinocerous
ACAGTTTGTACAGTATAAAAACCATTACGCCTATGGAGAGTCCCCGTAAACCACAAATACAAGTATGTGTGTGTGTGTGTGTGTGTCTGTGTCTGTGTGTGTGTGTGTGTGTGTGTGAGATGCTTCACCAGCGGCTGTGATAAATGAAGCCATCGACTGCCCCTGTGGTATCACAGCTCCGTCACAAACAAACACATTCTCTCATTCCACCGCATCTGATAACAAACACCATTACCTCTGTTTAGCAAACGCTACTTCACTGGAGAACGAATCAGACGCTTACGTTAACGCCGTCATTGCTTAATCATGAGCCGAAGCCGTTCCAGTAGCACAGTAAACACGTGCGTCTGAAATAAAGGAAGCATCATTACTCCTTCCTAGATAAACATCATTAACTGAGTTTACGCAAACACGCCGCATACGCTTCTGAACGGCTTGAACATACACGGATGAAACGCACAAAGCATTTACCACTGAATTTAGTGAATGTTTCATCATAATTTGCAAAGGGCAATTACTTATGAAAGTCAAAGCCAAAACAAAAGAAAGGTGATTTGAATGATAAAACATGGAGAGGACAAAAGTGCTCAAAACTGAAGACTGACATATTTAAAAGAATATTTGCTTCATTTTAATGGAATATTAAACAATAAATCGGTGCATTTATGGACAATTTAATTTAATTAGTTATTATAAATAAATGTCTACATTCAGTTTTTGATTTATTTAATTATTATTGATTTAATCACTCCACATTAAGTGCTTCGGTCCTCTGCAGAAAATTGCTTAAAATTATTAAATATTAAAATGATGTATGAGGATAATGGAATGAAAAGAGAAAGAAAAGGAAACATCACAAATGAGATTCAATTCTCTTAGATATCAAGATTAGCCAGAGAGCAAATGGAGACAGTTCACCCAAAAATGAAAATGTGCTGTTAATTTACTCTCCCTCAGGCCATCCAAGATGTAGATGACATGTTTTTCTTCAGTAGAAAAGTAAACAAGATTTTTAGCTGAAACCCTGGTCCTTGGTGATTTATAAAATGTCAATGCTACCGGCACTTTGAGAGTCAACAGGCAACACAAAATTAATCCCTGTGGCTCCTGACGATATATTGAGGTATTATGAAGTGAAACGATCAGTCTGTGCAAGAAACTGAACATTACAACATTATTACCTGTAATCCAGAGCCTCAGACAAACGGGGGAATCTGTAGGACTGCCCCCTAATAGTTGACTAACCATTAGACGACGAGAAGAGGCTTGGTCGACCAAAATTTCATTAGTCGCTTAGTCGCAGAAAAGAAAAATTCCACACGAAGTGTCGAAATCACGCAGTCCGTGACGGACAAATCGTTAATGGCTGGTCTGTGTGGTAATACAGTACATCGGGCAGGACATCCAAACGCTCACCTTCAAATAGAAAACAAATATTCTCAGATTATGTAATCCCATTGAAACATGCATACAGGCGCATACTGCAGAGATGACGAGTCAGTGTCGCCGACTTCATCTCTTAAACAGAAAGCAGTAGTGTAACAATACATTGTTAAAACGTTAATGCAGTGCACTTGCTGTTTTTCTCTAACACATTCATAATTATATTTGCCGGTGCGCTGTGGCAAGCCTTTTTTGATTGCGCTTGAGCGCTTATTAGGCTATAGGCAATTAAAGGCTCATTATTATGATTTATATGGTTTATTAATAAAAGTGCGACTAATAGTCGACTAACTACTAGTCGACCAGAAAAATCTTTAGTCGAGGGCAGCCCTAATGCATATTGACTAATTGTTTACGAGAAGCATAAGAGG
>NW_015639247.1:1304677-1304931 GCF_001515625.1 Sinocyclocheilus rhinocerous
AACATTCATCGACCTGATATATGGCTTATCATCTGAAATATGTATGTAGTAGCAACTTTACATGGCAGCTCAATCTAATGTTAGCCTAGAAAAAAGTGCGCTGTTTACGTGTTTGTGCGGAGTGTGGAGCTGAACAGCACGCTTGGGCTACTGCATGACAGATGGAGGAGCCGGTGCGATCATTTGCTCTTAAAATACTTCGTCATTTTTGAGTAATGCATCTTTTGTATCTGTAAAGACTCTACGTTTATTCG
>NW_015639247.1:1305015-1316547 GCF_001515625.1 Sinocyclocheilus rhinocerous
GCTCATTATTATGATTTATATGGTTTATTAATAAAAGTGCGACTAATAGTCGACTAACTACTAGTCGACCAGAAAAATCTTTAGTCGAGGGCTGAAATCTGATTCTTTTCTGTGAACTGATTCTTTCGGACAGTTTGCTTCAATGAACTGGTTCAATTCACGTGTTTGTTTACGAAATCACACAATGAATTATCAAATACATATTATAAAAGCACCCAATAATGATGTGAAACGTGTATGTTTTACATGTCTAAATCGTATAAAGTGAATAAACTAGCCTTCATCAGCTCAACTTTTTCCATAAACAATGATAAACCATAAATACGTTAATTTGTCCCTTCGTTCAAGTGTTGGGTTCACTCATGCTCATATCAGCGGCTCATCCGAGTCTAACTGCTTCCTCAGTTCAGTGACTGCTGGAGGAACTGAAGCATTGAATCAGTTCATTCATCACAGGATCAGATGTGCCAATATTTTGACTCATTTCCAGTCGCAGTGACTGTCAGGCGTCTGAAAGTGAGTTTGATTGAGTAACTTGTCGATCTGTGCTGCTCGAGACGCAAACTGATTCAGATGATTCAGTCTGATTTGATGAACTTGGCTCATATAGTTCACTAAAGAGAACCGGTTCAAAAGAATGATTCGTTCACAAACTGGATTACAGGTAATAATGTTGTAAATAATGTTCAGTTTCTTGCACAGACCGATCGTTTCGCTTCATACAACATTTTATGAATCACCAAAGAGCAGTTTTAAGTAAAAAAAATTATTTACTGTTTCCCACTCATTTCTACTTTTACTTCTCATATGCAATTTTCGAGAACATTTGAGTCAAAGTTGATAGTGATACCTGAGAGAAACAGATCTTAGATCTCTAATTTTTTTTTTTATGCAAGTAAAGAATGTGACAATGTTTACATGTGCCAAATACAGAATCCCATGGGATCTTAGATCTCTAATAACGTTCTGAAAAGACCAGCATAGTCGTGCTTTTCACCAGTTTAACTGTGAAGGTTGGCGCTACTTGTGCAAGAATGATAAAAAAAGCTGGGTAAAAAGCTTAATGGCGAAGCCAGCATCCAAAACACAACATATGCTGGTCTTTTCAGCAGGGAAATCTTTCGAGCTATGAAAGAGCAACTTCTGAGCAATAAAACCTGCTTCTGTGAAGAGAGACAGACATAGAAAGAGAGACACATGGAGAGAGATCCACATCCATAAGGAATGAGCGTGAACATATTGGTCGGCATTAGTTAGTCCACGAGCACTGAAGAGTTTGCGTTTGAAGCTCAGTCTCAGTCGAGCGTCTCATGAGATCGTCTTGTTTTGACGCAACGTGTCTTATGTGTCCCTTCATCCTCATGAAAGGCCACTCTACACAGAACAACAACACATCCATGCTCTTTACCGCAGCTAAACACAAGCAATCAAGTGAAGCGGAAACTCCTAGAGGCACATTTCTGTTCATTTCAGAGTAAAAAAATAGAAACATACACAAACCTTCACCATCATCAAAGCATGTTTCCCCTTGTTTTTCACAGAATTGTGTTGTTCAGCTTGAAATCAAACAGGAATACAACTACTAAAATCAGATTTTACAACTGGACCTGCTTCTCAGAGATTCTCACTAGTCAACGGATGCAAATGCGAAAGTTAAAAAATAAAGAAACTGAAATGGTTTTTAAAAAAAAAATTTAAAAAAAACATCAGTGGCTGCTTGCAACATGCATGTTTAAATGCAACCTAATCTGTGTAATTCAACATGAAACTGAAGTTGTGACATATTTCTGAATAAAACAGCTTTTGAACAAGAAAAAAAACACATTGGGTCTGTATTTTAAATTTAATTTTAATTACTAATTCTATTTATAATATTCTTACATTGATATCCTTTTTTTTTGCATGCATACTTCATAGGTGTCAAGTGAGTCATATTTTGATTATAGATTACAAGGTTATTTTTTTCATGCCTAATTAAAAATATTCTGGATTTTTTTATTATTATTATTATTAATTAGGCATGAAATCAAAATGGATTTTTATAGCTTAATTGGTCTGAAAATCCTTAATTTAAACATCTCAATCAATCCAAATCAAATTTCTATCCATTTAAAAGTTGTGTGTAGATCTGTTAAATCTGTTAGAAAGCTAAATTTTAGCCACGTTAACCTTTGAATCTGACTACTTTTTGAATCTGATTCAAAAATGAATGTGTGCATAAGAAAAATGCACAAGAAAAACTGATTTTCTGCCATATTATGCAAGATATGTCAACAAGGTAAGAAAAAAAATGCAAATTACAGCCATTAGTGACGTATTTGTGGACTTTGCAAATGAATTGAATTTATTTGGACTGACAAAATGAGTGCAAAAACATTCCCAGTGTTTGATGACAAGAAACACATGAAACAATTATTTTTGCTGTCAATGGCCATGTGCCATTTTCGCAATAAAAAATAAAAAAATATTTATGTACAATGCAACACTGGTTCAAGCAACTTGAGGTTTGGTGAAGCCAAATGCTTTTAGCCACGTTAACCTTTGAATCTGACTACTTTTTGAATCTGATTCAAAAATGAATGTGTGCATAAGAAAAATGCACAAGAAAAACTGATTTTCTGCCATATTATGCAAGATATGTCAACAAGGTAAGAAAAAAAATGCAAATTACAGCCATTAGTGACGTATTTGTGGACTTTGCAAATGAATTGAATTTATTTGGACTGACAAAATGAGTGCAAAAACATTCCCAGTGTTTGATGACAAGAAACACATGAAACAATTATTTTTGCTGTCAATGGCCATGTGCCATTTTCGCAATAAAAAATAAAAAAATATTTATGTACAATGCAACACTGGTTCAAGCAACTTGAGGTTTGGTGAAGCCAAATGCAATTTATTTAATACATGACAAGCTTTAATACAAGAAATGAGCTGACATTTCACGCTCAAGACAAACCGCAAATATCAAATCTCAATATAATCTCAGACTGCATCAAACAACCCTAGACAAAGGCTAACAAATATCCACAATGCCTAATAATTAAACAAGCCATATCTGCAGAATCAGACACCAAACATGGCACTAAAACTTCAAAATAAAAGCACTCCGACTGATTTTCATTGAGCACTTTCATAAATGCACAGTAGGTGGCGATATGCAATGCCAATATAAATTACAAAACAATAGAAGAACAATTTTAACACTCTCAGTAAAACCTTAAATCATCAATTGTTGACCTTCTTGTTAAAAAGTCAATGGTTTTAATAGTTGCATGAAATTTTGGTCATTCTGCCCATCTCAAAATCAGAGGAAGCTATACAGATAAAGGTGTTTATTTTTAATGCATGTGTGTAATGCCGTTTCTAACAAATGGGATATTTTGTATTGTGCGTGGCATTCATCTGGTGTTTCTAATATAATCCATTCTCGCATGGCCACCTATGGAGCTCTAGCAGCATGATTAATTTCAGCGGTAATCAATGATTATTCTACAAAGGCCTCATTACTGTCGACCTACTGCAGTTATTGTTGTTATTATTGAGTCGCACTATTTATCTCCACAATGAAACAGAATGACGATGCTTCTTTTGACTAATGAAACACTTTAAGATAAATAAGCACTTTCAGATAAAAGAACCTAAAAAAAGGTTTGGGCCATTTGAAACTAATAGCTTTGCAGGACGATAAGCACTTTTGGTAAATAACAAAAACAAACTTTTACCGTTTCCACAGTGCCTGTAAAAAGTAATGATCGTTTTTCCCTAAATTATAATGAGTGTAATGCATCTTCTTAATGCATCTATTTACTTTTGACTTTGTTATTGTCATAATGTCTATTGCTTAATTTTTAGCATTTTTTTACTATATTATGTTCCTGTGGCTCAGTGGTAGAGCATTGCGTTAGCAGCGCAAAAGGTCGTGGGTTCAATTCCCAGGGAACACACATACTGGTAAAAAATGTATAGCCTGAATGCACTGTAAGTCGCTTTGGATAAAAGTGTCTGCTAAATGCATAAATTATTTATTAAATTAAATTATTACAGTAAACTTAAAAAAAACGGCATAAACAAGCACAACAAATACTAATAAAATATCTAAATACAATTTAAATATGTAATTATTGTATTACATTACAATAAAAATCATTCAAGTAAAGTGATTTGATTGATTGATTGATTGCATTTTGATGATGTAATTGTCAAGAAAATAATGCCTTAATACAAGAAAAAAATTAATCTTAGTGGTCCCAAACATAAGACACATTTTCTTTGTGCAAAATTATTATTAGTAGTAGTAGTAGTAGTAGTAGTAGTATAACTAGTATTATTAATTTTAATACATCTTTTGCTAATAATAATAATAATAATAATAATAATGCATACATTGTTACTATTATTATTATTATTATTAATACCTTTTTAATACATCTTTTGATTTTGGAGTGAAATGTGACCCACAAATGTTGTCAACAGGTTTCATGAGATTCATCTAATGGCTCTCTCTATACATTTAAGCTTAAGCTTAAAAAATCTGATATTATTTCAGATATCAGCTGTGTCAGATATTATTTCAGATATATATTATTATTATTGCATGAACAATCAAACTGGGTCATCCAGAACAGACTTTCAGCCTGACTGGAGTCACAGCATGTTCCTGAATGCACAATTTAATCATGCCTTGAAACTCGGACTGATCTTATAACTTTGACTTTTGATTGCAGGTTACGGTAGGTTGGAAAATCTTGAGACATTGTTGAGATCTCTTCAGACTTGTGAGATTACAGAGGTCTTTTTCTCAAGCTAAAGACTTAACGCTTCCCATATGCTCTCCAAATAACCGAAGCGCTGTCTGGGAGAAACCAGCGAGATTTTAGAGAGATCTGATTAGTGATTGTTCGTTCCTGTGGGGAGTGACCGAGACGCAGCGCGACTGTGGATGTGAGAAAAGTCTTCACAGAGACTGACAGTCTGTGTCTCTCTGAAAGCTCGCTGGACGCCCACTCACAGCTGCCTGTGAAGCGTCTCAAACTCGGCTGCAGATATTGTGTTTCCTCCTGCTCTCTGCGCTGTAGCGGCATAAGCCACGAGAGTAGGAGGATGTGGAAACCGAAGCCTTGATGAGTCACTGTGATGGTGCACATGAAACGCAGGAGCAGGAATAGATAGCAACCATTCACAGCAGAGACATTCATTGAGATAAAACAAGATCCTGATTTCTAAATCCAAACATTCGTTCCTTTACATTTAGGAAATTTCTGCTTTTATCCACAATCACACAGATTTTGTAAACTCGTTCTTAGTTCTGGTGTTGAACATGAACGCAATGTAATGGATGAAATGCATGAATGTACATGGAAATTTTCAATGAGACAATTAAAGGAACATGTTCACGCAAAAATGATGATTTGCTTTGCATCAGATTTGGAGATGTAGCATTGCATCACTTGCTCAGCAATGGATGCTCTGCAGTGAATGGGTGCCGTCAGAATGAGAGCCCAAACAGCTGATAAAAACACAATAATCCACAAGTAATCCATCAGTTAACATCTAGTGAAGCCAAAAGCTGAAACAAATTCATCAAGATGTTTTAAACTAAAATACGAGTCCATAATCCATAATAACGCTTCCTTCAGTGAAAAAGTGTTCTGGTCTGAATCAGGAGAGACATATGCACAGATTAAACACCCTTTACTCTACATCCTGGTTGGCCTGAGAGTGAGTACATTTTTAGCACATTGTAATTTTTGGGTGAACTAAAACATATAATAGTTACATGACTCAATCTGAAATGTATGTTGTAACAGAAAACATTGCTATCTTTTTTTATATATATTTTTCGAATTCGACATGCTGATTCGACAACAAATCAGTAAATATCATCCAACACAACAAATAAATTGTTGGCGAATTATAAATGACTGTGCATTCATACAGAAATGTTTTATCTCATGGGTTTCAGTTTTTATCTCTCCTAACAATCAACTTGAACATAGTTTGCCACTGTATAGTGCATTTCCCTCATGTTTTTTGCTTTAAATTCATTTACGCTTGGTGTTTATAATAAATGTTGTTTATAATGAATGCTGCCTATAATTTATGTTTGTTCTTGTTCTGTATACCGTTAAATTTGAAGGATTTGTTGTGGAGTAAGGGGAAGTAAAGTACATGTTTATAATGTCTGTAAACATTTTGTTTTATTTTCCAGTGTTATGCAATATTTCTAAAATGTAATATGTCTGATTGTTGGCTCTGTGACAAATGGTTTATGGTCCTCTAAGTTGCTTTGGATAAATGCATCTGTTAAATGCATAAATGTAATAAGAAAATGCAACTTACACACAAACATTGCATTTGAAGGATTTCATCTTTCATTTTTAGATGAAAAATCTCTTTATCTGGAAGTACTAGAAGTTGCTTTGGATAAAAGACTGTTAAATGGCAACATCATTAAATTCAACCTCTGCTGAGTATAAAACCAACCAAACTCGATTAAAAAACTCCCTATGCCGTTTCCCAGACATAAAAGCTGGGTAGCTTATGTTAACATGTGAACTGTTCTCAGGATTACCTGTATTTTATGAGCAGAATCTATGCAAATCTGCCCTGATTCTGTGGCTCATGGGAATCAAAGCATATTATTATATGAATGCAGCATCTACATCATTGAAATTACCACTTTATGCAGCTCTGAAGCCTGCTGAATGCAACCGCACTTTAAAATGAGTTTTCTCATGTATATTTCCCCTGGGATGGAGGGGCTTGATATAGTTCTGTTTTCAAGGGTTTATATCTATACGTCCTTTCTTACGCTCATTAATCAAACGAGGCTTTGACTTTTACAGAATACAGGCCAAATGCAGGATTTTGTACAAAATGTTAGTGGTTGCACTACACACAGGCTTTTTGTACTTGACAGTTTTATCTATATTTATTAGTGGTGTTTTTGAAGTCAAGTATCACTCGAAGTAATAAAACAAAGATTATCAGAGTATGTTTTAAAAGAAAGTGAAAATTGGGGATTAAACTACCTTAAAGAAATAGTTCACCCAAAAAACTAAAATTTGCTGAAAATGTGCTCACCCAAGATATAGATGAGTTTGTTTCTTCATCAGATTTGGAGAAATGTAGCATTGCGTCTCTTGCTCACCAATGGATGCTCTGCAGTGAATGGGTGCTGTCAAAATGAGAGTCCAAACAGCTGATAAAAACATCACAATAATCCACACCAATCCAGTACATCAACTGAAGTGAAACAAAAACTTTTTGTAAGAAACAAATCCATCATTAAGATGTTTTTTAAACTAAAATATGAGTCCATAATCCATAATAACTCTTCCTCCAGTGAAAAAGCCCATCTCCTGTTGTCTCTCACCTCAAAATCCACCCACATATTTGTTTAGAGCTGTTTTGGACTGTTTTGGCTTGTAAACTGTGCTTGATCTGTGCAGATTTCTCTCCTGATTCAGACCAGACCACTTTTTCACTGGAGGAAGCGTTATTATGGATTATGGACTATTGTAAATGGAAGCAATGGTTCAAAGTTAAAAATGTCTTGATGGATTTGTTTCAGCTTTTGTCTTCTCAAGATGTTAACTTGATGGACTGTTGATGTTTTTATCAGCTGTTTGGACTCTCATTCTGATGGCACCCATTCACACTGCAGAGGATCCATTGGAGAGCAAGTGATGGAATGCTACATTTGTTCCAGAAACATATATACTATTTTACAGTAAATTTCTTATTCCTTTGAACCGTTTTGATGCTGCAGTGTGGCTATTTCCCCCAGGCACAGAGGTAAATAAAGGTTACTCCAGTCTGCTTTCATATTGAGAGCATGCATGCATCTGCATGCGTATGTGTTTGTACAAGCATGAGCATTACTCTGGCTGTCTTTTTTCCCGTCCCCCAGTGTGCACGTATCTCAGTGGAGATGCACTTCAGACATACACTCTCCACACGGCACACCACATAAATCTTTTAATACTCCCACCACTGAGATTCTTCACCGCAACTCAGAGAAATCTCTTAATTATGGCACTTAACATAGCACACGATAGCTGCAGCCACGCCGCAGAGCGCATAATTCACTGCGCCGAGAGCCCAGACCTCAAAAACACTGAGCGTGAAGATGGAATGAAGACAGAATGTTTTTATATCCGTGATGCTGTGTGAGGAATCACAAAGAAGGGCTCTTGAGAAAAAGCCCTTAAGCAAACAGTTTCTGTACCACAAAAGGACAAAATAAAATGAAAGACAATTTCAAGGGCTTCTCAAGCGTTAACATTCAACCTGGAGTGCATGAATGTGGGCATTTTTAAACATTAACAGAATATCAAGCTCAATATCTTACAATGACTTATCTGAACTTGAACATCAATAAGAGCTGTAATATTATTGCAAAATTCTGAGTCAAAATTTAGGACAGCTCAGCTCAGGCTGCTTAAATTCACTTTTAGACGAGGATGAAAATCTGCACATTAAGTGTTTTTGTGCCCTGTTTTCGATCATTCTTTCCTGAGGACGCAATCCTTCAGTGGACAGCTGCAGACTTCAATACTCAGTAATTATTTATACACACGTGCACTAAATTTAAAGAAAGCAAGTATTTTTGACAGATGTACACTCTTGGAATGTCAGGATTCTGACAACATTATACATGTTTTCCTATAATAACAGATATCACAACTAACGGGGAACATTTTCTCAACGTTATGAAAATGTTCCAGTAAAATTAATAATGTTCATTCATTCAAAGTTATCTGGTCTTTAATAATGTTCAAAACATTAGCATAGACATTTATTCATTGCTCGTGGAACTTTTATTTCTGAAATATTTTAGTTGGACTTATTTTTTAAATGTTGCTACTTTTTCAGAATGTTCTGAGAAAAGTAACATTCAAAAGTAGCATTCCCACAATGTTTACAATTTATTTTTATTTTTTTTACTGGATGTTTAGAATGTTCAGCGAACATTGAGAAATAATATTTTCGCAACCTTATGGGAACGTTAGCAAAACGTTATTAGAACATATTTTTGTTAGCTGGGATGCCGCTGTTTTGTATTATCAAAATATTTCACAGCCATAGCTGTAACATAAAACAGGAAAATAACTTTATACTTGATGATGGCAACTTAATTTCCTTCTTTCAGTTTCCACTGGCTTAAAAAAATGCTTCTTTATCAAAAATGATCTATGTAGAAAGTCACCGATGCCATCTAAAATGGTGATTCCCAACAATTAGGGGGTCTCAACAAACTTACAAATGTCCAAAAATGATTTTAAATTATCTAAAATATGCTATTGTTAAAAGACTCCAGCTTAATTAAAAGCTAAAACCAATCAATTCAAAATGCACAACATGTAAACTGACATTATATGCTGTTGTATATTATATGCTGTTCATATAATGTTGGTCATTCTCAGCCCCAGAGGCGCCAAATGAGTCCTGAGGCCTTCAAGTATTATTTTGAACAATGGAGAGCATCACAAAGATCTCAGGAAGGTTAAAAAACACTGATCTTAGACTTTAAAGAGATGCATTTAATGCAGAACTGTCATCTACTGAGCCAATGACTGTCTAGGCAGCTGGCATCTGTTATGGACGCAGCCAATGTGTGTAATGGAATTAACTGACTACTTAAATCAACCTATATTTAACATGGATATGATCACTGAAACAGCTGGTTAACCATTAAAATCCATAAAGCCACTCCAAACAAATCATACTGCTACACAATGCATTTCTGAAATGATCAGTATGATTTTAACGGCATGGTAGTGTAATCAGGGTGGGAAATTAGCACTCGCCACCAGCCAAAGATGGGTATTTTTCACAATTTTTCCTTATCTTACATCCACTGTGATGAGCAATATCATGTCAGATCGGCTGCTGACAATAAACAAGTAGCACTGATTATATTTTAAGCAACAGTCTTCAAAAATACTCCAAAAAAGGAAAGATGTCCAGTTGCTTTGGCACTGCACACTAGAATGAAATGTGCATTTCAAATGCACATCTTAATAGTTGCATGCAAGTTGAACACATCCAATAGATGAGATTTCCAGCATTAAAATAGCTTACAAAAAATCTATTATATAAATAGCTTTAGGGGCCTAAACAACAGTGGTTTAATTTCATAGACAATGCAAGCTATTGCATGCACTTAAAAAAGAACAAAGGCTGGAAAAACTCTTCATTCAGCAAAACAGTTAATTTGTCACCCTGCCTAATAACTAGAACTAAACAGACTAAGACAGGCAGTAACCCCAAGATTAATTTAAAGAAATCCCCAATGCTTTTTCCCAAAGATTTCCCCATAGTAAGATCCGGATGGTGGTGAACAGAGATGCTTATTCACTTGAAGCGCAAAGGACTGAGCAGTAAACAGCGCTCTACCTCCACCTGTCGTTCTGACAAAGATACCAATCTAGAACGCGAGCGTTAAAATGAACGAAGCTGTTGTACAAACGCGCGAAGTGGAGAAGTAAACGAATTATTTTAATAAAGGGGGGGGGGCGTTCTGATCACCTTCGTTCGTTATAAGAGGAGCGTTTCCATCGCTCTTTCTCAAGCGTTGAAACTCTCAGTCACTGATGTACACGGTCCACAGAAACCAACAAACAGCTTTTGAAATAAATCAGTCGCGTTGTAAATAAACGCGATGAAGTGTCACCTCCAAACGCGCGTGCCAGGATTTAATAAGCGTTCTTCGGACTTTACAACCGTTATAAAACATTACAGCGCACATTCTTATGAATAAATCCATCAAGTTACAAAAGACAGATGAAAACTGAGAACAAGCTGGACCAACAAATATAAATCAATCAAATTATGAGGAAAACGACAAGTGCGCGTTTCAAATAATTTAACGCGGGAACGAAATAACGGTTAAAAGTATGAGGGGGCATAATAACGCACTGATTACGGGCGGATTATTTTCTTTTAGAGTACATTGATCGCTCTGTAAACAAAATAAATCATATTTCATAACATCCGATCAGCTGAAGTCTGATAACATTGATGTTTTCCTCAGAAGATGAACGTTTAATGCAGAAACCGCGCGTTTACCACACACATCATGTGCCAATCATAAATTATCGCCAAGGAATCAACAGTAAACACCATGACACGCATTTATTCTCCTCACAGGATCTTCTCGCTGAAATAGCAGCACAACCGTTGTCTTTAATCCAGTGTCCATCCATTTAACACCCAAAACCACCCATTCTCCCCTCAGTCATACCGAGGACATACAGAGCCGAAGCTGCCCAACTTATGGCAGCTGTTTGACTGCCCACTCAAATGTGTAAATGTTGATTTGTTTACCTTGACAGCCGCAGAGCAGCAATCCCAGCAGACAGGTGAATTTGAGGATCATTTTCAGCAGGTGAGTGACGGACAGCCGCTTGTGTCGCGAGTTGAAACCTCAGTGAGCCGAATGAAAGTAGCGAATCCAGCTCTCTCTCTCTATCTCTCTCTCCTCTCTCTCTCCTCTCTCTCTCACTCACTCTCTCCTCTCTCTCT
>NW_015639247.1:1316655-1320625 GCF_001515625.1 Sinocyclocheilus rhinocerous
ATCTCTCTCTGTGTGTGTGTGTGTGTGTGTGTGTGTGGCTGGATCTCAAATGCGAATCACTGCGATCATTGAAGAACATGTCCATGTCGCATTTCACCTCTAAAAATACTATTTTGAAAAACAAACCAAAAAATAGATAGACCATTAAGATCTCTCTCTAGGCTAGATCTCGTATTTATTTATTTATTTGTTTATTTATTTATTTATTTATTTAATCTATCTCAGAGGTTCTTGATAAACAACACATCATGATATACAAAAGGCAGTGCAAAAAAAACAAAAACAAAATGTAGGCTATAACAACTTGCACGGCTACATTAAAATAAAAAATTAAATTAAATTAAATTAAAAAATAATTCAAATTTAATTCAAATTTATTCTAGAATTTTAAGTTGCCAACATTATTTTGATATTTTGACATAATTAAGTTCTTTTGACATAATAATGTTGATCATTACATTAACCTAATATTGTGTGTTATTGTAAATTTCTTTGTTAATTACAATTGTTAAATTAATTGTAAAACTTGGTAAAATTGTCTTGTTAACTTTGGAAATTGGGCAGTAGATATCTTACTTTGCATAGGAATGAGTAGGGGAGTAAATGTTGAAAAGAAGTGTTATTTTATGTGTTATAGTGCATAGAAAGACCTGTTAGTGTTTAATGCTGTTATGTTTTATGCTTAAGAGTTTGAAACATTTTTCCCCCTAAATTTTTACATAAAAAGTTAATTTTCTTATCAAAATGTTTCTACACCAAATTAAATTTTTGACTTTTTTAGCAATGTAATGCTAGTAACAATTAATATCTAAAGCTGGCCACACAGTAGAAGATTTTAAGGCCGATTTTAAGTCCGATTTTAAGCCCGATTTGCACCCCCGAATGATCGGGAGGTGTTGCCCGATTTGAGGCTTGTCGCAAACGATTTTTTGTAGAAAAAATCCTTTATTGTGTGGTGTCATTACGATTATTTAACTGCTCCCGATCGAGACGGAGCGTCCCCGAACTCGAAACATGTTTGATATTTCCGACTCTTGATCTGGCTGCCTCTGACGTGATAGCCAATGAGAGCAAGCAAGCGTCACTTACCGGATGTTGCGTGCTTCTATAGCTGAAACTTGGCAGTCACAAACATGCCACAAAAGCAGACTACATCACCCATATTCTTTGTTATACTTTGTTTTTCACTGTGAAACAAAACACACGGCAGGAGAGCCAGCTGACAATGTTGATTGTCCTCTGTTTGTTTATCTTCTCTAGTCATGTTTGATCTCGCGAGTGTCCGTGAGATCTCGTGTCACTGTGAATTCGTTCCTACAATCATCAAGTGTGTGGTCTCGCGGTCTGCTCGAATCGTCTAGTGTGCGCGTTCAGAGGATTATACGGCTAAAAATCGGTTGAAACTATCTTCATAGGGCTACAACTACTATTGAATTGTCCCAAAATCTCGTTTAAAATACACTCTGGAACTCTTTGCCTTTATCCATCAGATCATCCCCTACGTTATCTTCTTTTAAATCATCTCTTAAAACATATATTTTTTTCTCAGGCTTTTGCTTAACTTGAAAATACTTTTTTGTTTCTTTGTTTGGGGATGTTTTGCATTACTTATTGTATTATCTAATGATTTCAAATGTTATATTGTCTTAATGCTTTTGTTAGTTGATATTTCTGAAGTTTTGGTTTTGGCTACAACTGAATTAGTCAGCGCAAATACAGAGTTCTGGCATGAATCTCTAGATGGCGCAGTCCGATAGGTCTAACTCAATCTGACATAATGACATCATCACATGGCGCAGCTGATTTGTTCATTTTGTATCAGCAGCCAATGAGCTTGATGCTCAACATTCAAATACTTGGCTAGTGCCTGCTGTAGCAGCTGCAGCGCACTTCAGAAACCCTCCACCTTCCCCAGCTCCACCTGTATCTGCTACGGGGTGATTCATGTATGCTATATGGGGTTATTTCATATATGTGCAGCAGCAGTATTTCTTACATGCTCACAGCAGCATGTTGTGGATGTATTGGCAGTAGCAAGTCTCGGTACTTGCTCTGCCGCAGCAGCAGCAGCGTAGCAGATCTATTCCACCAAGACCAAACACATTAACATTGTCATGTACATTACCACGCCAATCCCTCCGAGACTTGTCATGATAGAACTTAATTTTTTGAGTAATCAACTTTCACCAACTGAAATAAAAAATCGACTGCATAAAAACATGTGACAACTTGCCCCAACTGGTAATTTGGTTAAAATACTGTCGTGGACTTTTTGATTCAAAACTCATATCTCAGGTCTTCCTCATTATTCCGCCCAAATGACACGGCATCTTCATTTCGTATGCCGTGAATACGAGCGTAATTTGTTTGGTAAGGTGAGAGATGACAAAATAATTAAGCACAGTTCAGCCCTCTGTGCAGCGCATGCAGAATGAAACTAAATATCAAAGAACGTCTATGAGAAATAAATCAAAACATGACTCAGTAGGTCAGATTCAAATTATAGTTACAAATCATCTCCTCCCAGTCACAGCAGCTGAAATTAGTATCATTGCATATTAATAATGGCGTCTTTATGGCTATGATTATGTATATGGACATCACCCTGTGCTCTTGCTGAAATGCTTTTATTGAATGCAATAACAGAATATTGTAGCAGCGTGGAAATGACTGTAATAACAGAAACACAAGCACGCAGCTGCTATTAAATTATTCTGCTGCACACAACAGCGTTTCAATCGCCGGGATCATTTCAGGTGCGATGAGAAAAACACAGAAAACTGCCTAAGAAAACATCTAGATTGAAAATATATTGATGAAAATATTGGCGTGCACCTGTAATTTATGTAATAGATGTGCGTTTTCTAAAGGAAACAGCAGTGTTTGTAAGACAGCAGACTTGCATTTTAATTTCCTAATGCAATATAAAGTATAACTTCACTTGTATAGCAGTAATATTAATAATAACAATAAATGTTATTTTATAAAACACCTTCAAAAGAAGCTTGCAATCTGATTATAAACTCTGTATACTATAATTTTCCAGCTTAAACTCCAGACTCATAATAGAAACGGACCTAAAAGTGAGATGCAACAAATACTGAAACCAAAATGTTAAAAACCTGAATTAATGGAAATGATTGAATCAAAAATGAAACTCCTGTCATTCTCATGATGTGCCAGACTTGCTTTCTTGCAGGAAAACACAAAAGGAGAATTTCTAAAGGCCAATTTCCATGTTCTTTTGCACTGAAGCTCTTCCAGCAGCTCTTCAGCACCACAGAAATATTTCATTTTTGGGGGAGCTATTCATTTAAAGGGGTCATATGATGCTATTTCAAGTTTTCCTTTGTCTCTGGAGTGTTACAAGCTGTCCGTGCATATATAAGATCCGTAAAGTTACAAAGACTAAAGTCTCAAACCCAAAGAGATATTCTTTCTAAAAGTTAAGACTCAACCACGCCTTTCTAAAACGCCTCATTTAAACACACCCCCACAAATCTATGTCACTGTGTGGGAAAATTTGCATAACGCCGCCCAAATGTATACGCAAAGAAAGAAGGCGTAACTTTTATTCTCGCTGTAGTATTGTTGTCGTGGAGACGCTGTGTGTTTCCAAATATGGTAAGGGGCGTAACATTTCCGTCACATGCTTGAGGTATTCAGCCAATCACAGCGCACTGGACAGCTGGCCAATCAAAGCACACTGCGCTTTTCAGAAAGATGAGCTACAATAATGTACGGTATGTAGAAAAGAATGTTTTTTTTTTTACCTTAAACCATGTAAACACATTGCATTACACCAAACAGACAAAAATTTTATTTTTAGCATTGTCATATGACCCCTTTAAATTGTACGTACTTTCAAATAGCTTGAATTTGATGCGAATATTGAGGAAACGATGGATGGTTTTCAAGCTAAAGTAAAGTAAAAGACCGCTTCTTAAACCAGAGAAGGTGAACATGTTGG
>NW_015639247.1:1320721-1340681 GCF_001515625.1 Sinocyclocheilus rhinocerous
AAGCACTTTTTCATTTTGAAAAGCTTGTTATCTTTGCTGTTTACCTCACGTTATGCTATGGAAGCTCTCTTTTATTTATTTATTTGATTTGATTCCTCAGTGTTTGCTAAACGTTATGTAATTTATTAGTCGGTGCATATAATACAGAATGTGGTGTATGCCATGCCTCGTCTTATTCGTTTTTGTTAATAAACTTTTGTAAGTGTGTCATTGTATCTTACCGTTTTATTGTTGTTGTGCTTTTTAATTAAGAATAACAAAGAATCCATTTTTTGTTTTAGTCTTAAAAAGTGAAATATGTATAGATGCATGTAAGCAAAACCGACAATTATCTTTTCTTATAAACAAAAAATACAAATTTGCGACCAAATAATGTGCTCGTGCGACCAACTGAGAAAGTTAGTCACAAAAGAGCGACCAGTGGGAAGATAGAGTCTGGAGCCCTGAAATGTGTGTCCATCATTTTCCTGCACTAAATGACTGGTGGGGATATTCTCCTTCAATGCAATGACTATTGGCAGATGAATCCTGAAGTACAGCAGATGCTGGTCTATCAATTATAGGCAGCTGTCCAATCGAATCTGAGTCTGTCTCCATCTGCTCACAATGATGCAGGCAAAACATAACAGTGGAAACTCGACTGTTACGGAATATTTCCATCAGCTGGGGATGAGAGCTGCTTGTTATTAATATGCAACCGATTCATTTAAAAAGAAGAAGAATTGCATGTATAATGCATTCTTTCTTTTCATTGCCGTGCATCATCTTCAATACAACCACATGTTTTGAGTTAGATTTTAATGACGGGTGTTAATCAGGTCTGTTAGCTCAGTAAAAAAGAAGCTGATGTTGCTTTTTCACATCTCTGGAAAAATCTCAGTTATGTTTCATCACAGGATCCTTCATCCTAAATAAAAAAAAAAAACTTTGTCTTTCTCTTTATTTATTCCTTCCCTTTCTAGCTTGTACTTATTTGAACAAATGCCTGAAACTTGGCATCACGAGCACTTCCTGTGTCTGTTTGCCTCTTTAAGAAGAATCACTTTATGTATTCCCCAATCGTAAGTCGCTTTGGATAAAAGTGTCTGAAAAATGACTAAATGTAAGTGTAATGTAAATGCAGGATCAGATGCTGCTAAACGCATTTTAGAAAAGAAACATACAGATGCATTGGTTATACAGTAAGAATAAAAATATAGAAGTGGAGCAGCTCAGATTAATGTTTGAATTTACAGAGACTTTGATAATCAGTTTCATTTTAATCACTAATTGCATGTATGATTTATAATGAGGAAAACAAACTCAGGTTTCTTCAGTGGCTCGGTTTCTGTGAATCATTTAATTGCTAGCATCACCTGTTTACTTGAGGAGTGCCTTCAAACGTCACGTTAAATGCAGAATGAATGATTTATCACTGAACATGCCTGCTTACAATGTTTAAAGTCAATATAATATGAATCCTATAACACTGAAAAAAAACTATTTTCACTCAGAAATTTTCTAAATGAAATGCCAGTAAAAATATAGAATTAAATATTACATTTTGAAATCAGCAAACTATCCAGCAAAAAAGAGGTGCAAGTAAGTTAAAACTAGTGCTGTCAAACGATTAATCGCATCCAAAATAAAAGTCATATATATTTATATTCATATAATTTATGTTATATATAAACATATTTAATATATAAACATTACATATTTTTCTTAAATATATACATGCATGTGTTTGTATTTATATATGCATAATAAATATACACAGTACACACACATACAGTATATTATGTGAACAGAAATTTTTATTTTGGATGTGGTCGCAATTAATCTTTTGACACCAGTGGTTGTTTGTGAAAATGATATCAAATCAAATAACTTTACTGAAAACAAAAGTGTAACAATTGGTGATTGTTGGGTCTCTGTTTCACAGAAATGCACTTTAACACAAAAAAATATATATTAAAAAAATATATATATTATTGTAGTATGGTATGCAAGAAAACTCGATTTCAGTCTTTTTACCAGAACAATTAATACAATATTCACAAATTACATATTTTGCATACTTATTAAATAAACATTTATTATATTATGTGCACATTATGTGCACACATCTGCATATTATATGATTGTGACAAAGATAGACAAATATAATTAAATAAATAAAATTCATAAAATTGTCATTTATTTATTTATTGCTTAACTCAAAAGTTAACTCATTCAAAAAAAAATGTAAGATCTGATTTAAAAAGTCGTCTCTTCTGCTCACCCTGGCTGCATTTATTTGATCAAAAATACCATAAAAACTGTAATATTGTGAAATATTTCTGTTTTCTATGTGAATATATGTTAAACTGTAATTTATTCCTGTGATCAAAGCTGAATTTTCAGCATCATTACGCCAGTCTTCAGTGTCACATGATCTTCAGAAATCATTCTAATATGCTGATTTGCTGCTCAAGAAACATTTCTGATTATTATCAATGTTGAAAACAGTTGTGCTGCACAATATTTTTGTGGAAACGGTGATACATTTTATTTCAGATGAATAGAAAGTTCAAAAGAACAACATTTATTTGAAACAGAAATCCTCTGTTAACATTATAAATGTCTTTACTGGCACTTTTTACCAATTTAAATGACTTTATCAACTTTACTGAAACCTCCAATAGTTTTCCAGAGTTATGAAAGAAGCTGGGAGCAATAACGAGTGTCAGACTTCAGTGCAGTCGCACCTGTGCAGCGAGAGAGCAGGTGTCTGTGTCTGGAGACGGCGGGAAGAGCTGCGATCACTGTGATGCTTAGAGGCGAATGTGAAGCAGGATCTACCGCTCTGTGTCATCATGACCCGTTACCCAGCTATTACCCCTCCAGCGGCACAGATACTGAGTCCCGCTTACAGACTGTGATGAGGCACCTGAAGCTAATAGCACCTCATCAGAGCTCCCATAAAGCCACAGCGGCTCTCCGTTAGTTCTCAGGTTCACGGGGTTTTTTTTTTCACGGTTTAGGGTACGTTCATAAAAGGAGTGTTTTATGTCTAACTTTAAAAGCACGCTGGGTGGTTAAAGGGATAGTTTAGCTTTACTCACCTACATGTTGTTCCAAACCTGCATCAGTGTCCCTCTTCTAAAAGGACACACACATTAAATAAATACATATATATATGTATTATTTGATATTACATTTAAAAAGTTACCATATTTTAAATGTACTAAATTTGCAGCTTCATTACATTCATTACTGTATGTAACATAACTTTTAATCAAAATGATATTAAAGTAGATTTTAGCTTACCATAAATGCTTGTCAGTACATCCAGCAGTACACATTAACCATGTTTCCAAAGACAAAAACATCTCATTCAGTTCACACTGAAGTATATTCTTTTAAAGTATATTATTTCAGTAAAGTACACTTTAATTAAAAACGTATGTAGAAACAATTTTCGCTCAGAAATGAGTAAATTTATATGAATAATTACAAGTAATGCATTGAATTCAACAAAGCAGAAAGACAAAAATAGTACTTTTTTTGTAGAACATATACTTTTTTTTAAGCAACTCTTTTTAAAAGTGTGATTCTTTTTCACAAGCACAGACTTCTTTCATTTTTCAAAATCTTCTTTTGCATTCCACAGAAGGAAAAAAGTAATTCATACAGGTTTGGGATTGACATGACAAATGATTACAGAACGTCCACTTTTGGGTGTAATAAGGATGCTGAGTGCAGTTTCTGGTTACATGTGGGGTGTTTTATGAGGTGAATCTGTTTGTAGTGATCAGATTAGATGAAAGACAAATTATTGAACGTTTGGTCAAGCTGTTGGAAACACTGTGGGACAGAATCAAAGTCCTGGATTCATTTCTGACAGCTTTGAAAAGCAAGTGGAGAGCATACAAGCAAACAGAAAACCACTTCAAAAACCACCTTTATATAGAAGGCAAGCATTAAATTCGCATTATAAAACACATCGCTACCTCAAATTCTGATTGAATGAGCCACATTTAAAGCCAATATACAAGTGTCATCAACTTATTATAAGACTGATAGATTACTATTAGCAATATATTTACTGAACACTGACGTTATCATTTTATGAATGCATAAACACGTCATCCATTTACAGCTCATGCACACTTTCATCAGAGTGAAAGAAATACATTTAAAACACAATTAAAACATATGTAACTGTGACCATGATTACTAATGATGAGCATGATCACATTAACACAGTCACAGTATTGGGTTTACACGAGCTCCAGGGCAGAGATCGCATTATAAGCGTGTGTGAAAGCAGACATAGTTTGTCCATGAGTCCACAGAGAACTGCTGCATAAAGTGGCTCGAGGCAAAATGCATGAGTACATGAGCTCTGGAGCCGAGAGAAGCTCTGCAAACATCAAAGCGCTGAGACGCTTGACAAAGTGCATTACTGAGGCCAGGCCACATCTGCAGCAGCTGTAGATCAGTATGAAGAAATGACGCACAAACAGCAGAATCGAGAAACCGGCAAGGGTTCATTCAGAGTTACACATGTGCAATAAAAAAAAATAGTGACTGATGCATTTGATGCATCATCACCTTCATCATCCAAATTCAATGCACCATTCAAGAGTTTGGCGTCAGTACAGTTTTTAAAGAAATTAATACTTCTAGTCAGAAAGGATGCATTAAACTGATCAAAAGCGACAGTAAATACATTTATAATGTTGCAAAAGATTTCTATTTCAAATAAATGCTGTTCTTCTGAACTTTCTGTTCATCTGTGAATCCTGAAAAATAAAATGTATCACGGTTTCCACAAAAATATTGTGCAGCACGACTGTTTTCAACATTGATAATAATCAGAAATGTTTCTTGAGCAGCAAATCAGCATATTAGAATGATTTCTGAAGATCATGTGACACTGAAGACTGCAGTAATGATGCTACACTGAAGACTGGAGTAATTATGCTGAAAATACAGCTTTGATCACAGAAATAAATTACAGTTTAACAGATATTCACATAGAAAATAACTATTTTAAGTTGTAATAATATTTTACTATTTTTAAGGTTTTTTGTGTATTTTTGATCCAAAAATGCAGGTGAGCAGGAGAGACGGTAACACTTTACTTGAAGGGGTGTGCATAAGACTGACATGACACCTTCATAATCATGACATGACACGTGTCATGAATATGAAGGAGGTTTTATGCATGTTTATGACAACTGTCATTAAGTGTCATTCGCTCAGTTATGTCATTTTTAATGCAAATATGACATTATTTGACCTAACCCTAACCTAACCTATACCCCTACCCTTACCCCTAACCATAGCCCATAACAAAGACATCTCAAACAATGTCATCTTTGCATTAAAAATGACATAACTAAGCGAATGACACTTAATGACAGTTGTCATAAACATGCATAAAAAACCTTCATATTCATGACATGTGTCATGTCATGATTATGTAGGTGTCATGTCATGATTATGAAGGTGTCATGTCAGTCTTATGCACACCCCTTCAAGTAAAGTGTAACCGGAGAGACTTCTTTCAAAAACATCTTACTGACCCCAAACTTTTATGTATGTTGTAATAATTAAAACACACAAGTCATGTAAAATTATAGGTAAAGGCCATCATGTATTTCAATGTTACATTTACAATGTTACAAAAAAGGGCTTTTAAATATCTGACCACTGCCAAGGACAGGCTAAAATCATGCATAATTTGATTTAAAAGCTATTAAAATTACTTAAAAGACAATGTTTACTTACTAAGTAACACGTTTCCGCTACTAAAACGGTCTGTTATTTTAGGAGAAGGCAGAGAATTAAATTGCACTTGCACAGATCTAATATGAATATAGTGATATTGCATTTATAAGCTTTATGTTTATAGTAGTTCTCCTCTTCACACAGGAAGCCTAACAGATGACTTTCTGAATAGCATATTTGACTCTCGTTTCCTAGCTTTCTAATGACCCTGGCATTGTGCAATGTAAATATTGTTGGCTTGCATTCCTCTATTGAAAGTCGCTTTATATAAAAGCATCTGCTAAATGCATAAACGCAAATATGCGAAGCTCAAGTTGCTCTTGATAAAAGCATCTGCTACTAAACGCCGTATGTAAATATCAGTCTCATGCACGAGGTCAAAGATCAGCAGATGATCTCTTAACCTTCGCGTGAAAACTTCTCTTACAGTATAAAAGCGATTGAAACTTCCTCGGCAGAAGCTCCAGTGGGACGAAATCCAAAAGGTGGACAGATATCGCAGTGACACAATTAAACTCAGGGGCTCAGATGTCATTATAGGGAAGCAGATCTCATCCAACATCTCTGTGACCTTCACTGCCTGTTCATCCCATTGCTTAACCGCCTCAGCCTGACCTTTCTCAGCCAGCTCTCTGTCTCTTATCTTTCATATTACGTGATAAAACCCGGTTCGTTTTTTGCTCTTCCTCTCTGGCTGAACTGAGGAAAAACGGGATTGTGGTATCAGCTGTAGAGGGCGACAGGTGGAGGAGAGCTAGCGTTTCTGGAGTCAGGTGATAGATGATGTGTTCCCCATTGATACGCTGACAGTGATGGAGCTTAATGTCAGTGTGGCCCCATTGTGAGCGTGATAAAGGGCCGACGCATTGGCAGGCGTTCAGTGTGATTAGCACGTATCCTTCTCTGTCTGTCTCGGTTTCTCGGTGTCCCGTGTTAAAGAAGCCTTCAAAACTTGTCATTTTGAGACAGCGTCAGTGAATTTCCAGTGAAGTGAAGTTGAAGTGTGCAGCTTCTGCACTGCTAACGTCACTGCAAAACTAATCATTTGTCACATTTTCAATAAATTGCACATCTTCTATTGGTTAGACTAACAGATCGCCCCAAATTCATGCAATTTACACTCTTAAAAATCAAGGTGCTTCAAAAGGTTCTTCAAGCGATGCCATAGAAGAACCATTTTTGGTTCCACAAAGAACCATTCAGTCAAAGGTTCTTTAAAGAACCGTCTCTTTCTTACCTTTTTATAATCTGAAGAACCTTCTTTCGCCACAAAGAAGCTTTTGTGAAACAGAAAGGTTCTTCAGATGTTAAAGGTTCTTTATGGAACCATTTAGACAAAAAGGTTCTTCTATGGCATTGTGAAGCACCTTTATTTTTAAGAGTGTATGTTGCTGAATGGAAACCTATTTTACAAAGCAATTGCAACTTTTTTCTCAGAATTTGCGCGATGCAAGTCAGAATTGTGACAAGCTTGTTTCTACCAGGGAATAAAACACAATAAATGTAATTGTGGCTTTTTATCTCACAATTCTGACTTTTTTTCTCACAATTGCTCGTTAGCATTTCACAATTCAGACTTTATTTTCTTAAAACGGAGAAAATGTCTGAATTCAAAGATATAGCCTAAACTCTGAATTGTGAGATATAAACTCACTAAATCTGAGAAGCAAAGTCCAAACTGTGATCGCAATTGCAAGAAAGAAGTCAGAGTTATGACAAGCTTGTTTGCGTCATGGGGGGAAAAAATAAAAAGGTGCTTATTCTTTATTATCTCTCAACTCTGACTTTATCACACATGTGAGATAACATCTCGCACTTCTATGGAAGCCCGTTTCCACCACTGAATAAAACATAAAACAAGGACATTTCTGACTTCTTTTTTAGAATTGAGATATAAACTCGCAATTTTGTGTTATAGAGTCCACTTTTGAGGAAAGAAACGTGGATTTTCTTATAATTGTGAGTTTATATCATGCAATTCTCCGAAAAAAAGTCAGAACTACAAGATGCAATTGCAAAAAAAAAAGTCAATTGTGAGATAAAAAGTCGCAATTACTTTTTAAATTCTTTATTCAGTTGGGGAAAATGGGCTTCCATACAATTTTCAAATCCATTAAAACTCAGATATAGACTCAGAATTGCACTAAAGTCAGAGTTGCGAGAAAAAAAGTTACCTTTCAGAAAGTCTGAACTGTGAAATATTAACTTGCAATTGTGAGAAAAAACGTCACAAATGTGACTAGCTTGTTTACACCACATAAATAAAAAACTAAATTTAATAAAATGCAAATAAAAAAAGGTAGTTGCGACTTTTGAACTCCTAATTCGGATTTTTATCCTCAAAATTACAAGAAGTCTGAATTGTAACAAACTCCAAGAGGAAAGTCAAAATTGTGTCAAAATGTAAAAAAACTAAAAAAATATTACTGACCCTAAACTTTTATCTACAACACAAAAATTCAAAAAGAGAACCATCAGAATCTGAAACATCCTCTTTTGCGCAAAGGGCTTGTGAGCAATACAATGAAATGCACTGGAAATAATATATTATAGTAACATAATATTTTCATTGTGGGATGCACATTCACTTGGGAAGCACTAACTACATGTTGAAACTACCTCCATGACGTACGTACTGGCACACATCCAACATGATCAAGACCCAAGGCCACATGCCCACAGACTGGCAGTCAAGTCTTCAGGGTTAGTGGCAACAAATAAGATATTCTTAGTCCTCTAAACTATAGGGAGCCTTTTTACATTAGGCCTCTATAAGGTTACAATTAACAACAGAGCCCAAACTTAAATTCAATTAGGCTACTATTTATTTTTAACTATAATAATCAACACTCAAATAAAAAAAAATTGCATGCAAACATATAAATTGCACTCGATGCAGTTTTCAAATTAACGTCTAAATTATACAGTTTCTATTTGTTGTTGAAATGTAATCATTTACACAGTGGCTATCATAACTTGTTTAATAAAAGATTTATGTAAATATAGCCTACATTAAATAATTAAGACATCACTAACAGGTAAAGTAAAATATAATGAGTATATAGTCTAATATTTGGCGAAATGCTCTTCTCTAGATTTCATTTCTCTGGTGAACTAACGAGCTGTGGACACTCATGACTTGCCTGAGGTAGGCCTAAATGAAATGCTACGTGATATTTTGTTTACAAGCCGTTTTAATCACATCTTTCCGCAAGTGAAACACTGATTGTGCGATTACATGAGACATATATGTTAATTCACGTATATTTCACATTAAAACTAGTAGTAAAGAAGAGGAAGGGATGATCGCGCTCACTCTCGATCCTGAACTGAGATGTTTATATATCTGTCGCGCCACATCAAAGAGTGCCAAAACACCATTTATTGTCTGAATTTCCGGAAAAAATTTTACATTTTCAGTACGAATATGTGTACCGTTACACCCCTATTTGTTATCATATTATTTATTATCATAAAACACAAATACACTTGTTTGCAGTTTTACAGTTTACTACACTTCGTTATTCTTCGAGTTATTTACCAATAGTGCCTAATGAATCAGAAGTCTCGCACATTCACAGAAAATAGCTGACTTCCACATTGCGATACACTTCTGCTTTGTTTACTGTCTATGAAATTATCAGTGTTTATTATGGACAGACACCCAGTTACCAAAATTGTTTTAAATATATAGTTCAGTCATGAAACTCTAGATGGCGCATTCTGACGGGGTGTTAACGTAAATGATGATATTCAGAGAGTTAAACGACTTGGCACAAGCTGATTGGTTCATGCTGCATATGCAGCCAATGAGCTTACTGCCTTGCATTTATATGGCTGGCTAGCATTCACTAGAGATTCCTGCAGCGCGCTTTCAGAGTTCTCTGAAACCCTCCACCTTCCCCAGCTCCACCTGTATAGATCTGCTACGGGTTATTTTATATGCTATTTGTGCAGCAGCAGTATGTCTTAAATACTCACGGCACCATATCGCCGTATGCACTGGCAGTAGCAAGTTCCTGTACTTGCTTGCAGCAGCAGCAATAATCTACAACTACAGCAATAACCAACAGCAGCAGCAATTCAGCAGCAGCGTAGCAGATCTGTTCCGCCAAGACCAAATACATTAACATTGTCATATCCATCACCATGCTAAAATGTTCCGAGAGTTGTCATGATTGAAATATATTTTTGGCTAACATTTCCATTAAATTCTGAATGTTCTCTTAAATGTCCAATTTTTTTAAATGCTGGTCATGCAAACTTTAAGCAGAACGTTCCATTTTATCATTTTGCAAACATTATGGCAATGTTACTTTTGAATGTTCTCAGAACATTCTAAAACTAGTAGTAAAATTTTTTAAAGTGCCCCTATTATGGATTTTTGAAAATGACCTTTCATGCAGTGTGTGTGTAACACAGCTCTAAGTGAATGAAAACACCTGCAAAGTTTTAAACCTGAAAGTGCACCATGTATAAAGTTATTGTCTCTCAAAAGAAGGAGTCGACTCTGAATCATTTAAACGAGTCGTTTTTACGAATCCCAAGCCGTTTCATGTTGACGTCAACATGAAACATTAGCATATTGCCCGCCCACTTGTTGGTGTTTTCGCTTTGGTCTGAATGAAAATGCAAATTTATTCTTTGCCACTAGGTGCCGCTTTTGGAGCATAAAAATAGCGTTTTCCCCGGTAACGCATGATGAAATGAAAATGAGACCAATCGGACCAATCTCCGCAGATTAGCGTCATTCATTTAATCAAAATTAATCGTTGAGCGAATCGTTTGGGAGTCGTTGAGCAAATAAGGTAAAAACAAATGCATATTATAAGACAATGAAAGTGTTTTTTGACCTTGCATGCATGTCAACATGTTTTTAGGGACTCCCAAAACCAAAATATGAACCTTTCATAACCCATAATAGGGGCACTTTAAATGTTTGACAACATTCCAAACAAAACATTTCAGGAAAAAAAAAGATTTATGAACGATGCATTAATTTTTGTGCTAATGTTTTGGGAACATTATTAAATTACAGAGAACTTCGAACGAACGTTCCATTAATGTTACTGGAAGAACATTTGTTCATAACTTTGAGAAAACCTTACCAGAACATTCTAAGAGCGATCCTGTTAGCTGGGCAGAAATTCTGATCACAAATTCTATATGCGAAATGCATAATTTAAAAATTTTAAACTGTTTTTTTTTTTTTTTTTTTTATGTATCTATGTAGGCAGCAAACTAGGTTTTAGAACATGCAAAGATGCAAATTTAAGTTTGACTAGCAAAAAAGTCATTGCCTTTCTCAAAAATATTTAGGCAGGCAACACAAACGCTGTTTTCCTGGTTCATGCCATTCCCAGTGTAAGCCGCATCTAATTATCTGAACATCTGAAGGAGCGATTGAACAGCAGTATCTGAATGACAGCAGGCTGTTATAGCATTAATCACTAATAAATCCCACGTGCCCTTTGGAGTAACACATCTTTCTAGCGGTAGCGGAATAACCCGCTGGGAGTAACGGCAGGTGACGCCGAGGGGGTGTCAAGCGTTAATTTCACTGGCGGTTCATACTGCATGTTCAGTGCCATTGAAAGCAGCAGCATCTTCTGACAGAGATGTGAGATGCTCTTTTATAGCAGCAGAGCTCCAAGAGGCAGGACTGCGCTGATGAAAGTGAACAAGACGCCTTGTTTTTGTTCTTGTGGGAAAATCTCATAGTATTTGCCGTTTCCATTCTTTCATAAGACAGCCAGCAGGATAGTCACTTTTAAGTGCATTGCTGTATGGTTACTGTAGGTGGTTTCTTACTGTCTATGATATTCTAGTTTCCAGATATCAGCTCGGATGCCTACTTCAACGTAAATCTTTTACACATTTTCTCAACCAAAATTGCAGAGCGCAGTGTCCACCCAAAACAGCCTAGCAACCACAATAGAAGTAGTGATGCTTGCCTTGGCACAAGCAAAAGGATTTCATGGAATTAAAGCGCTTTGGGAAATCAAAGACTGTGGAAAGATGAAGTCCCAGCGTCGATAATCTAGTTGACATTGTCAGCACATACAGTCAGATATGCCATCTCCAATTTAGACCATCATTCAGGAGTTTAAGGGCAGATTCATGAGCTTTATCTAAACCTATATGAGCCCGACTAGAAATAACATTCACACCTCAAAATTATTCAGTGTCTCCATACACATATCACAGGTGCTTCATGAAAATACACCTCAATATAGAGAACAAAGCACATTTACTGTAAGTCTAAAAGAAGCATTTATTCTATATTTTAGAAATTAGAAAGGTTCAAAGTGTGTGCGTATGTATTTTATGCACACACACACACACACACACACACACACACACATAGTTCTCTTATTGAATCTAATTACACTTGGAAATGTGTCACATTATCAAAGTAAAATGGTTTGTGAATTCTATTTGACTTCAATATTGATATAACTGTTGTGTCCAGGTACATTATGAAGTATGGAGGAGTCTATTGAAGCATATACATATATATATATATATATATATATATAATACAATATATTATTATACATAAAGTATTTTTATTCATATTTTTTATTTTAGCAATATTAAATTTTTTATTTTTATTTTTATTTTGTTGTCATTTGTTAGGTGCTTTGTCATTTTTAAAATGTCTATATAGTTTTAATTTTTATTTCAGTTTTATTTTATTATTTTAGCACATAAAGTTATGTTAAATAATGAACTTTCAGTTATTTATTTTATTTCAAGTAACAAAAATGTTTTTTATGGTTCTAGTTTTACTTAACTATAATAACCCTGATAAACACAGTTTTTTAGTGAAGGATTATATACATGTCACCCAGAAAAATGCTATAGATCTTTAAATATTCAGTGGTGTTTTTGAAGCATGTTCTTCATTCTCAGTGATATTAAATATCAAATGCATCATGTCAGAAAAGTGTTTTTGTTCTTTGACACATTTACTGTAAGTCTAAAAGAAGCATTTATTCTATATTTTAGAAATTAGAAAGGTTCAAAGTGTGTGCGTATGTATTTTATGCACACACACACACACACACATATATACTTAATTTTTATTTCAGTTTTATTTTATTATTTTAGCACATAAAGTTATGTTAAATAATGAACTTTCAGTTATTTATTTTATTTCAAGTAACAAAAATGTTTTTTATGGTTCTAGTTTTACTTAACTATAATAACCCTGATAAACACAGTTTTTTAGTGAAGGATTATATACGTCACCCAGAAAAATGCTATAGATCTTTAAATATTCAGTGGTGTTTTTGAAGCATGTTCTTCATTCTCAGTGATATTAAATATCAAATGCATCATGTCAGAAAAGTGTTTTTGTTCTTTGAAATCATGATTCATTTTCACCATGATTTCATTTCCATCCACTCCGTGCAACTGAGGGTTTATAATTCAGTAAATTATTACTGAGAAGATCATATATAATGACAGAACACATCAAACATGATGTCTCCAATATTTACTGCAAATATAATCTAGTATCAAAACAAAGACCGAGAAATAAGGTCAATAAGTTATTCATGAGTTAACCAAGAAACACAATGTGTAGAATTCTCAGTAAATTGGAAACGTCAATGTCAGACTAACAAATTATGACTTGCCACTGATATTAAGGGCAATTTGACATGCAATATAATAAAAGCTTCAATTAGAGGTTTGCAAGGATGGAAAATAACCACCTTTTCATTCATATCACAGCTTGTGCTGACAGATGAGTCTGACAAATTGAAAATTACGAGGCTGGGAAAAATGAAAGGAATATGAGAAGTTGTGATTTGTAAAATAAACAATTCATAATATTCATTGCTATCAATAAGTGACAGAATGATTTTTTCATTTTTTAAGAGATATATATCCTATATATATATATATACTGTATATAGTCCTATTTTATAAGAAATCTCAACAATGTCTCAAACTGTGCTCGGGTTCACTTAAAATCAAAATTATAATCCAAATCAGTCTCACTCTGAACATTTCTCACCATACAATTTAAACTATTGACTGTGTCTGTTTTTATTTCTCTGCAGGAATGTCATGATAAATGTCCAGATTCTTCAGTCATGCATCTGCCGGGTGAACTTTTTCTTCTCCAGTCTTGCTGAGTGAGCATCAAGTATCCTATGTGGACGTCTGACCTATGGCTTTATCTCAAGAATCCTGCTGTCAGGCAATGAAGAAAACATGTTGTGATATCGATCGGCGGGCCATTGTGTGGTCTGATGACAGCTGTTTCTTTCCTCTGTTAACACTGTGCTGGAGCAGAACCGACTACGTTTCAGTACAGTTTAATAAGCAGCGCTGTTAGCTGAGACCAGCATTATTATTACTGCTCGTATGATACTGATGTGCTACAGACATGAATGAATCCTCAGATCATGCGTCTTGTTGAGGAGAGGTGTGATATTACTGTTGTAGGTCATAAGGTGAACAATTTTCACCTGGTATAGACAAAAATAAATAAAAATCTAGCCTATACATAGGCTGAGAATAGCAGAGACTCATATTAATTTAAAGAAACCATTTAGAAACCACCCACAATACACCACCAATGCCAACAGCTAATACACACAACTTACTTACGGATTAAACATTACATGTTTGTAACAATCTATTGGATTGCACATATTAGGTAATGTATTCTAACTACTTTTTGAGTACTTTCAGATTACTTTTGACCTAACCCCCATAAAAAAAATCCATTCTTTGTTATCAACATCATGAATTATATTGAGCATTACAGTATGTATGCTAGGGTTTCCCAGGCTGGAAGGGGTTTTGTGAGTTTATGAAAAGCAATTAATTAGTTAAATAATAAAAATGTCAAATTAAAGTAATTAACTTACATTAAATATTGCATTTTAAATAAAAACAAATCAAAACACTCAAATAGAATTTTTTTAGAACGGAAAATCTAAGGGAGAAAAGAGAACAATTAAGACGAATCAATAAATTATGAATAATTTACTGCCACTGTGTGAACATGTAATCATGTAATCAATAAAAAAGTAACTGTGAACTGATTACAATGACTTTAAAATGTAATATAATCCAATTACAAGTATTTCTTTTCTGGAATCTGATTATGTAATCCAGATTTTATGTAATCACTTACTATGCAGCACTGCCCATAACAGACACCGCATAGCACACTAAAAACCAGAACATTCAGAACACTTAAGCAACTCTACTGCAACGCCTTGGCAACCAACCACAACACCCTAGACACTGCATAGCAACAAGCTAAAAGCATTCAGAACACTTCAGCAACTGCATAGTAACGGTCTGGCAACCAGCCATAAAATCCTAGACACTGTATAGCAATGAGTTATTCAAAGAAATATTCAGAACACTTAGCAACGCATCTAAATGCACAAAAAAAACAAACAAAAAAACACTCTATATAGTAACAAAATGCTCAAACCTTAGTGGCTGCAAAACAATGCCCTGGCAACCAGTCACAGCAGCCATAATGCAACATGTAAAACCATTCATAACACCTTTGCAACTGCATAGCAACACCCTGGCAACCACCTATAACACTCTAGACATAGCAACAAGCTTAAAAAAACAACATCCAGAATGCTTAGCAATGGCACAGGAATGCCCCAAAACATATTCAGAACACTTTATCAACTGCATAGCAACACCTTGGCAACCAACCATAACATCCTAGACACTGCATAGCAATGGGCTAAAACCATTCACTTAGAATCTGTACAGAAGTGGACAAAAAAAAAAACGCTGAAGTTTTAACAGCCAAACACAAAAGTCAGCATTGCAGGACTCAAACTCATTTTTTTTTTCTTGATATCCATTGAGATTTTCACTTTTTTTTGGCGTGTTTACCTTTCAGCTTTACTTCATCGCTCATTGCGTCAGGGTTTTGCCGGCTCACCAGAACATTATAAACCGCTCCTGGAATAAAACTAACACAAGTCTTGGTTTGAATTCATGAGGCTGAGCGAGCGCTTGTCAGTTTTTGTGTTTCCCCTGTTGGGCTGCTTCTGAATGCTCTTTGACTATCAGCAGTGCCTGTGCATGTGATCCGTAACTGTGCAGGAGAGCGAGGGTTCGTATGTGATTCTCCTGCGTCTTTAATGACAGCAGGAAGCGCCTCAGAACAGCAGCTCAGAAGGAAAGAGAACTTTCTGGCCCGAGGCAGCTCTCTTACTACAAAAAATACACAGAGCTCCATCACAGCAGCTCCCTCATATGTGCTTTCAGACTCCAGAGCGGCTCTGCAGTGCTTGACAGGGTCGGGGACTGATGAATGCACAGCGTTATGCAGAATACAGAACGACTGAGCGAATTTCACCAAAACCGACAAGATGATCAGCTCATATTTCACCCTAAAGTCAAAAGAAAAAAAAAGATTTTGCTTAATGGCACTAAAAGTAAGCTTCATTTTCAAGATTTTTTTTATTTACTTATTTTTTTAGTGTAATTATTATTATTATTATTTTTTTGCATTTTGACATGGTGACAATTAAACACATTTTTGTGTCAAATGCAAAATGCAAAAAACTGTACAATTTTAATTTAGTTGTCTGCATTAAATGGACGTTTGTAAAGCACACTACAAATGCAATAAGCAATTTTTTTCACAGATGGAATTGAGTAAAATACACTTAACTAAGTTCAGTACAATTAGTAAGTACATATTTATAATGTTTTTATTATTATTTAACTGAGTGTTAAATTAATTTCAGATTTTTTTGCATGTTCATGTACCAAAAAAAAAAAAAAAAGTAATAATAATAAAAATATTAACATTAAATTTAATGAACAATACACACGAATGGGTCTTTCTCTTTACTCAAAAATGCAAAAAATAACACAATCTCTTAAGTCAGTCCTATGCAATGCATGCTGGGAACTAAAAAATCTACCCATGCAGTTTCAGTGAATGCAAAAATTATTCATTTAGACTTAGTCCAACACAAATGGACTAAGAAAACTTCAATTTAATGTTTAAATGGACTGAACACAACAAAATTAAGCTGTAATAAATATTACCATTTGTGTCCCTGTAGCTCATTTTAAGTGAATTAATTTTTCCCAGTGTATACATCATGTTAGTATTTGTAAATAATTTATGATGATTTAATTAGAAATCTGGACCGCATTATTTTTAGATTATTGTATTACGATGCTTAATTTTCTCGCAAAACACATCATTTAGATTTTGGGGTTTACATATTTTGGTAGTCATACAAACACTATCAATAATATGTACACACTCAAAAGAGCTAAGACTCTGTAAATAAACTTTAAACAGTAAAAGCATCAGGCAACAGTGGATATTAAGTAATATGATCTTAGTAACAATATCAAACTATGGAAGCATTTGAAGGTTTGCCTTAATGATATTTCAATAACAAATAGTGCATACAATATGATTTAAAATCTAACCCTAACACTTACTGTGCTGTTTTTCATGTCATTTAAAAAAAATGCTAATATTTATCAAAATCAGACATTGATGACATTGGTCAAATGTTCTCATTAAATGCACATTACGTAGCCAAAGAGGTTAAATGCATCTCATGGCAACAGGTTCGAGGTCAATAATACATTTAACATCAGATACAGCATCATATTCATATGCAAGTAATTTGAAATGCCTCTCACTAGCTAACTTCATATGGACAAGGACAGATGTCTGTCATGTTCCCTACAAATGTGAGCATTTAAAGAGCCGTCGCTTGCTTTGTTTCTGCTCAGTGGACCCACTGAAACTGCTGTCTGCTTTCATATTTCAAGATGATGATTAGAAATTAGCCAGCCCATTTTAATTTCCAGGACAGAAAGACATAATTTTGTGTCCTCCTCTGATTTGTTTGGTTTCATTTTTTAAATCTTCCTCTGATGAATAGGTCGCATAATTAGGATCCCCAGCAATTTATTTTTCTTAAATTATGGGAAAAAAAAGTTATTAGCAAATTAAAGAAATGCACACACATACGATGGGGAAAAACTTCATTAATTAAAAGTGCACAAGAACACATTGCCAACCATGCAAACTTGCAGGCAACGTGACTATATCTGTGAATAATTATGAGACCAACTTTAATGAGAAGAAGCTCTTGGGATCAATCAGCGTGAACGTGCATTATCCGCTCCTCATGTATAAATAGAAACCTGCTGTAAGTGATTAATAGATAATTAAGTGGCACTCCATATTTGAGTTTTACATATCAGCACATGATTCCTGCAGAAAAACAACTGACCAGCAGAAGTTACAACCATCTGCTGGTTACTGTATATATATTTAGTGTCATTATGTTAGTAAAAACACTATATACAGTACTTGCACTTAATGTATATATTTGGTGTTTTCTATTACTTTAGGCATGTCACCTCTGCTGCCAAGCTATTAAATTTAATAATATCCAACTTGTGCCAGTACAAGACCAACATAACCATCAAGACCAGTTCCCATTGGTTTCAGAAGGGCTCAAAGCTGAGGAACTTTGTTCTGCTGTTTCATAACACATAAGACTTAAAGGAATAGTTCAGCTAAAAATGCTCATCCTCAGGCCATTCAAGATTAGGATGAGTTTGTTTCTTCATCAGATTTGGAGAAATGTAGCATTGCATCAGTGTCTCAGCAATGGATGCTCTGCAGTGAATGGGTGCCGTCAGAATGAGAGTCCAAACAGCTGATAAAAACATCACAATAATCCACAAGTAATCCACAGCACTCCAGTCCATCAGTTAACATCTGGAGAAGACAAAAGCTGAAACAAATCCATCATTAAGACGTTTTTAACTTCAAACCATTGCTTCTGGCCAAAATATGAGTCCATAATTCATAATAATGCTTTCCATTGTGTTTTAAATATGTCAGATGTTTCCTTGAGAAAGAAAAACAAAATAATTTTCTTTGTTTTTTAATATAATTAAATACTTATAAACCAAATAATTATTAAATGAAATAATGTCAAATGAAAAGAAACTGGGATGCACTTTTGTTAAAGACGACAATGACGAGGAAGTCTTACTCTCATGAGCCTCTTTAGTTGGTTTCATAAGCCAAGGAAACTCTTCAGAATTGTTTATATGAATCTCAATATTCTGGTGACTCATTGTGGAACACAGACATCCTGATATCACATTAAAGGAACGGAGAAACGCACACGCTTCCTTCGTCTCATTTTAAAGCCTGAAGCTGATCGTTCGGTTTCATTCCAACATTTCTGAGAAAAAAAGTTCCCCTCTACAAACTTTTATCAGAAAGGTGCTCTCATATCAACTAAACTGATCTGGCTGCTGGTTTGATTAGGAGGTTTTATTCAGGTGTCCTAACAAAAATAACCACAGGTTGACTTTGAGCATGTTTAACCAACATCTTCATTTTCAACATTAGATCTAACGTTTTACCACTTCAACCCATACAAACATCATGCTTTTCTTTAAAAGTGTGTCTTTTCTTTTACACTAAATGACGGTTGCTTTGAAATGTTATTATCTAATGCAACGGAAAGCATGTAAATTAAGTTTCTGAATACTTTTTTACTAGGAAACACATGCATCACACATCATGCGATGATAATCTGCTCCCACAAACCCCAGAAAGTGGATTTTAAACTCTCTGGCGTTTAGAGATAACATGAAGTCAAACAGTGATTAATTAGACAATCACAATAAGTAACAAAACACCCAGCGGGCACATTAAATACCAAACTGGCTCCAGGAAATAGTAAGATAAACACATTTGCTGCAGCTATATGGGCCACATACAAATAAGTTTTGGAAGTGTATGGAGCTTATAATATGACAAAACGATTTGAATTTGAATTGTGTACATTTGAATTATTGACAAGTGTCATTTAACAAAACTGAATTTTATGTGGCATTTAACATAGTTCTGAATAACTTCAATATTGAACATTTGAAATTTAACACAATTGAATGTATGGCATTTTTTTTAAAAATAGACGTGTTTTCAAACAGCGGATTTTTTGTTCTGAATTGTTAGACTGCAAATATCCAGTTTTTAAAAATACAGCTTCAAGTTTTTAAGATGAAGAGGAAATTCGGCACATTAAATTCAATATTCTAAAATTCATTACGCAGAAATTCAGATCGTATAGAAAGTAATCCACAGGGAAGAGTAGATGATCTCCGAAAAGTCAAACGAAGCATTTTGGCC
>NW_015639247.1:1344159-1356174 GCF_001515625.1 Sinocyclocheilus rhinocerous
TATTGACAAGTGTCATTTAACAAAACTGAATTTTATGTGGCATTTAACATAGTTCTGAATAACTTCAATATTGAACATTTGAAATTTAACACAATTGAATGTATGGCATTTTTTTAAAAAAAAAATAGATTTTCAAACAGCGGATTTTTTGTTCTGAATTGTTAGACTGCAAATATCCAGTTTTTAAAAATACAGCTTCATGATCTTGTGGCCACGACATATTATCACGCTCTGCACGAGTTAATATGACGTTCCCAAAAAAATAAATATCTCGTGGCCATGACGTATTATCACGTTTCCTAGCCTAAGTGAACCGAACATGTCCGCTCCGGTCACCGTAAATGCTTCGTTCGACTTTTCGGAGATCATCTAGCCTACTCTTCCCTGTGGATAACCTCTGATCTACTTTCTGTACAATCTGAATTTCTGCGTATTGAATTTTGAATATTGAATTTGATTTTCCGAATTTCTTGTTCATCTTGAAAACTTGGAAGCTGTATTTTTAAAAACTGGATATTTGCAGTCTAACGATTGCTAGACCGCTAATAACCGCTGTTTGAAAATACATGTCTATTAAATAAATAATTAAAAAAGAAATAAATAGTTTTTGTATTAGTGATAACCATATTTATGAGAAGTTCTCACTCTATACACACTTAAAATTAAAGGTTCTTTATTGGTATTGATTATTGAAGAACCTTTAACATGCAAGGAACCTTTCTGTTGCAAGGTTCTTTATAGTGGAAAAACTTTCTTTAGATTATTAGAATGTTTTTTTAACCAAGAAGAAATGGTTCTTTTAAAAACTGATCACCGGGGAACCCAAAATTGTTCTTCTGTGGTATTCACTCTTAAAAATATAGGTTTCAAAATAATCTTTTGTGGAATGAAAAGGTTCCATGGACGATAAATGTTCTACATGGAACCATTAACAGCAATTAAGAACCTTTATTTTTAACAGCACTGCTGCAAAAACATCTTTTGGAACCTTGAAAACTTTCCATTGCATAAAAGGTGGAAAAACCATCTTCAAGGTTCTTTTAAGACCTGTTTACTGAAAGGTTTTTTGGGGAACCCAAAAAGGGTTCCCTAAACTCCCCCAAACGCATTTTAGGAACCTTTTCTTTTAAGAGTGTAAGTGATTATACTGTCTGGAACCTGTGATAATTGACAGCATTAACTGCAATATTTCTGATGTAAACAACAAACATGAACGCCAACAGTTTCTTTTGTTTTGTGCAATTTTTGACCAAACTAATATTAGCCACCACATGTATATTACTATTCGTAAACCACCAAATAACATGATCAATAGAAAACGTAAACATCTCTTCTAAATTTGAATTGCATGACAGTGATTGCAGCAGACAAATAGCCCTGAATTTTGTGAATAAGTGCAATCCATAACAAGTCTACGTTACATGGAAAGTTGGTGTGTTTTAACTGAAAAACTCACAGCACAGCACTATAGCAGCACAGTTAGCACCTGGCTGAATTAGATTGCATGTTTTTTGAGTTGCAATACCGCATATATTTCCACAATTGTTTGGTGAATTCGCTCCACCCACACACACTTTCTCATCGCAGGACCCAGTTCTTCTCTCTCTCTCACACACACACACACACACACACACACACACACACAAGAGAAGAGATAGCAGTTAAACTTTAATTCCCCTGCTGCCCCTGTGTGGGATTAAAGCCGGCGCAGGTGAGAGTGTCTCTGAGGAATAATTACAAACGGATGTGTGGAGGTAGATTGAGAGAGAGAGAGCGAGAAAGAAAGAGAGAAAGGCCACAAATAACCGCTTCCAATGGCTGATCATATTTTACCTCCTCATTAGCAGAAAAGCAGAATGCCGCAATTACTTTGACGGAGTGTCACGTCTTGACCGAGCTGAGAGCTGTATGAGAAGATGTGTGCATTTCTACCCACTCACTGGCTGAATTTCATTTGATGAAAGAGCTATGTGTGTGTGTGTGTGTGTGTGTGAGCAGAGACAGAGACAGGCAGGCAGACAGACAGGTTATTTTCACACTCATATAGATTTCAAATAGCTTAAGGTTTGAGCTTGCATGTAGACTCAGGCTAGCAAAATACTATACAAGCTACACAAATGCAGACACCATTGCTGAGAATCCAAGAGCATTATGAACTGCAATGCATTCTAAAAAAAATTAAACACAAAGGCGCATGAACCTGACCTCGTGTAGCAAGTCGTTTATGCATTTGCATACACTACATGCATAGGGTAGGTTTCAAGACTCCTGAGAAGAACCTGAGCTGCCCTGCCATACAGCAGGAAAAAAATTAAATAAATAAATATATATAGAGATAGGCTAAAAATATATACATTATTGCTAACATACATTTTTAAATAGATTTACATAAATATTTTCTACCAATATTCTTTTAAATATATTTCAAAATATGCAAAAAAGGCTAAAAATGTATACACATTTGTTAACATACATTGTTAAAATAGATTTACATAAATATTTTCAACCAATATATTTTGTATATTTTTGAAAATATATATTTTTAAAAGCATTTAAAATATATTTTGCACTTCACATATTTCAATCTGAGAAAATACATTTACATAACAAATGTGTAAAATAAATATTAATATAAAAAACATATTTTGCAATGTTCAAAAAAATTTGTTGAAAAAATTTAAGTTAATGTTTTAGTAATTTGTTTAGTAATGTTTTTGTCATTTATTATTTTTGTATTATTTTATTATGTTTTTATTTTTTTCAGTTTTATTTATTTTGGTATACATGAAGTTAAACTAAATGAGAAATGTTGCTTTGGCAACTAGCTGAAAAGAAAAAAGAAAAAAACAAACTTTTCAGTTAACATTTAATTTAACTTTTATTTTAGTTTATAATTTTACATCAATCAATCAATCAAACTTTATTTATGAAGCACTTTAAAAACACCGAAGTGGACCAAAGTGCTGTACAGAAAATTAAAACTCATAAAAGGCATACAATAAAATTAAAACACATTAAGACACCATAGAAAAATAAAATAAATAACCAAACATTAACATCAGGTGTCAAAGCCACAACAACAGAAGACCTACTAACCCCCACGTACAGTGCATTACAGTAATCTAGCCGAGTGGTTACAAAGGCATGGATTACTGTCTCAAAGTGTTGCCTTGGAAGATATGGCTTTATTTTGGCCAACTGCCTCAATTGGAAAAAACTTGATTTAACTACTGCCCTGATCTAACTGTCGAGCTTAAGATCCGAGTCAATTTTCACCCCTAAGTTAGTGATGGTTGGCTTGATGCACTGAGCCATTTGAACCAAGGGGGAACAAATAAAGAGAGAAAAGTATAGGGCCTAAAACTGAGCCCTGTGGTACCCCACAAGAGAGAGGAGCCGAATAGGACACAGAGTCACCACAGCTAACACAGAAAGTCCAGCCTTTTAAATAGACCTGAACCATTTGAGCGCTATGCCCTTGATGCCCACTCACTGCTCCAGATGAGAAATTAAGATTTCATGGTCCACAGTGTCAAACACAGCAGTTAAATCAAGAAGCACCAGAATAACACAATCACTAGCTTTTGAAAGAAAAGGTAGCTTGGAAATAGGTCTAAAATTTGCAAGATCTGTAAGATCCAGACCAGGTTTTTTAAGGTTGGACTACTGCGTGTTTAAAATTTTCTGGGACCACACCTGATGACAGACTGCTATTAACAACTGCAAGAACAGATGGCCCTACAGTGGGAAAAACCTCCTTGACAAGTTGAGGAGGGACAGCATCATATGGAGAACCTGAGGGCTTCAGATGACCAACAATCTCATGTAATACTGACAAAGTCACAGGCTCAAACTTGTCAAAGACAGCAGAGCAGAGGACAGAGACTGAAGGATCATAAGAAGGAGGTGAGATAAGAGCCCTGGTGGAAGTAACCTTATCAATAAAAAAGTGAAGAAAATTTTCACAAACAGCAGAGGAGGCATCAACACAGACCGTTTGCGGGACATGAAGAACTGAATCGATCGTCTTAAACAAAACACAAGGTTTGTTACAGTTTGACAAAATAATTTCAGAGATATAATTTCTTTTAGCATCTTTCACAGTTTTCTGATAATGACGCCAGCAGTCCCTTAGTATTTGAAACGACACATGCAATTGGTCCTTTTTCCATTTGCGCTCAGCCGTACGGCACTCACGTCTGACAGCACGAACTGTGTCATTCAGCCATGGCTCAAATTTAGTTTTTGGCTGCCTGATTTTCAAGGGAGCCACAGTATCCATAACAGTTTGACAAGTAGAGTGCAACCATGAGCTAAGCGCCTCTGAATCATTACATATAGCTGAATCATATTATTCCTTTGAAACGCTGTCTAAATAGACAGCTCAGTACATTTACAGTACATAATACAGTTATGCATCATGTCCTTCAGAAAAAAAAAAACATGAAAAAGGTATCCTTGTGAGTTTGTCCTCTGATGGTTATTGTGCACAAGAAAACATTGTTCTGATGCACATCAATAGCACAGTTATGAGAGATCTCCGATATAAAGCTGTAATTAGATCAGTAACAGGCGACAGCAGCAGATCTGAGAGCGAGGTGTTTAAAGCACCAGATGAAGGGTGAGAGTAGAAGAGCAACCGAGCTGAATATTCTGCTATACGCGCATGATAAGAGAAGAAACCCATCTCAGATCAGAGTGAAAATATTAAAGAACATTTTCTATTTTGGAAGAGTCGCCTTTCCTTTTACATGCTTTGCTTTATCTGTCTTTCTGTTTCAACCACAGCTATAATCACATGTGACGCAAAGATCTCACATTGCATAATGGGTTGTAGTAGATAAAGGAATAGTTCAGTCAAAAATGAAAATGCTGTCATCTAAACTCATTGTCATACGACTTTATTTCTCCTGAGGAGATGTTAAGCAGAATCTAACGACACTCTTTTCGATACAGCAAAAACACTAACTAAAGAGGACAGGGAAACACCATAAAAGTAGTTTATAGCAAAATGCAGCTAAATTATAACAATGTTCATTTTGGGCTAAACTAACCCTTTAACTTTCAAGCATATGATACATAAAATATCAATTTAAAACGTCCACAATGGCAACGTTACATATCACCAAAATGGAACATGCATATATTTCATAGACAGAGACAATGAGCGAGTAACTGAGCATATTTTTTTCTGTTAATTATCTCTCAGTTCGTGCATTCAGAGGAAATGATCCACTGGTGTTGAAATAATAGCCGTTTGTTCTGTCTGCTTTAATTATGCTCATTTCACTGAAACGTGGCCGATATTACGCTGAGAGACAGGCAGCAAATGCAGCCAAGAACCACTGCAGTCCCTTCAGACGTGCTAACTGATCAGGATGTGTTAAAATGCTGTTCTTTTTTTGTTTTGTTTTTTGGACAAATTATAAATTATGAATTAATTAACTTAATCAACTCATATTTATCTCAGCTCCAAAACACTAGCCATCATAAACAATGAGAAACTACCCTAGTTCACTCACACAACAAATAGTTTTTACAATGGCTTTTAAGACTTAACATTTTAATGGATAAAAGAGTAAATGGTCTTCACTCAGTCACTCAATTTTCATCTAATAATTTAAAAAGTAAAAAAAAAAAAAATCTCAGTTGTGCTGAAAATCCTTTACCTAATTTGGTGTTCCTGGATCAAATATGACCAACCTTTTTAAAAAAAACTGTGCTAATTGAAAGAAAACGAATTGATAAAAAATATTAAATACAAATATTTGGTAATAGTATAGCATAACAAGAATTTTATAAGCCATTTTTAAAAGGCTCGTCATTTTTGCCCAGAAAAAACCATAAGTGACAAGTGAAACAAAGTAGGGAAAAGAAAAGAAAAGAAAAGTTTTTTGGGGAAAATATCATCCTGTTGATTAATTATGTGTGTTTTTAATACGATTCAATAATTATTATCACTGTTAGTATTGTTTTGTATGTTAATTTGCTGCCTGTCTTGGCTAGGACACTCTTGTAATAGACATTTGTGATCTGACAGAGGCTTCTGTCATGGTTAAATAAACCAAAAAATGCAAAAAGCAGCATCTTATTTGGAGGTCTCAGACTTTTGGACCCACTGTATGTAATTATTAGGAAGTGGAGGGACACAACGTTGCTTGATGACCGAGTGGTTGACTACTGTATGACCTTCTGCTTGTAGACGTTTCATTATCTGCAAAATCAGCTCAGGAACCACAGGGCGGCTCTAACTTTCTCTCTCAAACTTTTCCAATCTCTTTCGGCTTGTCAGGAGGCCTCAGCGTGCTCTCTGCAAATATTGCCTGGGCCGCACATGAGTTACTAGAGCCACCGAACGACTGAATCAACTTTGAGACCAAACTGAAGAGCATTATAAAACATGCTCTGGGGTTTTGTGCTGCTCTCATAGTATTCTAATGGGTTTTCAATATGAGCAGACACACAGGTCTATTGGGTTAGGAATTATTCTGATTTAAAAGCAATTATGCCTTTTTGCCCATATGCCAGCAGAGGCTTTGAAAAAAAAAGAAACAGAGAAGCTTATTCATCTTCAACATTTAAAGGTACAATAAGCAGCAACCATTCGAATGGGTTTACCCAGTAAGCGGTAATCCTACTAGCGCCAGCTTACCCATGTCTGCTTTTTAGCAAATTAATTACGATTACAGGCCGAACGTCATGTTGTATAATTAATATTCATGTGATAAGTACATTTCCTTCACTATACAGCAAAGTTAATCAGTGAATTTCCGATGAAGAATGACAATCATAAACACTTTTTTGCGTTGCCTGCAGATTACCATAATAATACTAACAAATATGCACACTATTTTCATCACGACCAGCTTGAAGGACGCTTGGCTTTGCTTTTTTAATGGACTGTGGTTTTAGATAGTTACTTTTAAAGAGCCTGTTTCATTAATTTGTGCGCAGCCTTTCCCTCTCTATAGGGTGAAAGCGTCCTGTATGTAAACACACCCTGCGCATGGGCACATTCATACTGTATGCGCTGAATAAAACAATTCTTAAGAAGAATTTTGGGGAATGCAAAATATTCTTAGCTTTTTTCTTAATTTGGAAAATAAGAAGAAAATGGCAGTTAAGTTTTTTTTTTTCTTAAGAATATTTCATTAATTCTGGTCCCAGGATGCTAAAATGCAACTTACATTACACTCATAAAATGCCAGAGATGGGAGTGGGGACATTTTTAAAGAAGAGATTTGAATTTGAGCTTGAACTTTGTGTTTTCTGTTCTTCCTTTCCTGAAACTCTTGATCACCTTGTGATTTTAGCTTTACATTTTGGGTGGATGTTTTGAATTGGCTGTTAGTGAAAATTCATCAAATGAATCCGTTAGTTTTAGAAGATACTATGTCTTTTTGTTTTGTTTTAAGAATAATTGGAATCCCCAGTTTTCTGAAATGTATTCCAAATAAATAAATAAAACAAAATATCTAAAGATACTCACAAATGCAATCAACCTAAATTAAACTAAATAGTATAATAGTTTTGGGTTATTACAAGACCCCAAAAGACAAAATTTCAATTAGTTTTTACAAATTTGAATTGCAGTTCTGCATTGTTTGCCATCTCAATTCAAATTCAATAGATTACCATATCAGCCATTTCTTATGTTACACATTAAAATTCTAGTAGTCTCAATTTTTAATAAATGTATTGGTAATCTAGTTTACAAACACACTATGACACACACAGACACACTATGTCTTTTTAATGTAATCTTTTTATTGTATATCCCACCAGTATCCATCACTCTCCAAGTCTGCCTAACCCTCAAGCTTTGCTTGGCCATTGGAGGTCTGGCAACCAAAAATAAAGTGCTAATAAGGAGAATGATCTATGGAGCGATCTTCCTCCAGGCTCATGCATTATAAATGCTAATGTCTCCCTAAAGCACGGTCTCCCTTTGGTACTAATTGCTGTATGAATACGAAGAGGCAAAGAGAGAAAAATGTCAGAAAGTTGTCGCTGGATTCGCCATCTGTTCCCAAGGTCGCTTGTCACCTAGCAAACGCATCCGTCATGCCCCAAACCCAGTAAACAAGCACAAATTACGCCACTGTTTCCCACATTGTTATTGCTCATTCAAAAGCCTCCCACTGTTTTAAAACACTTGCAGTCGCTGCGGGCTGCAGTCGAATCGACGGATGGGGATGATGCAGAAAACATTGCAACAAGTGGCTGTGAAATTATACGGTTTAACAATGCAGTACACATTCAGCTACTCATCACTCAAACATTTTTAAATTCTCACTCTGTTCATGCTGCTAATGGACCCCTTGTATGTTTGTGCATTTAAATTGAACAGCGGTAGTGTTTCACTATAGAGATTCTAGCACACATGGGTATATTTTACTGTTCAATGAAATTAAAGTGTATTGTTAGCTCCCCCGAGCACTCAGCATCAGCGAGATGTTTATGGTGAATATTTTTACCCTGAAACAATCATTACCTTGACAACATAATGCGATTTACATAATTACAGTACAAGTACAACTGATTCAGATTATAGCAACTGCGTATTGTGCAATTAAGTGCTTTTCCCTTGTGCTTTAAATATCTTAAAGTTTTTGTTTCAGGATAATTCGCAGGCCAGACAAAGCCTTTTATTCAGTTTGATGCTATTCTCTTAGATTAAACAATCACTAAACATCTGGCTGGTGAAAGGTGTTTGCCAGATCTACAATCCAAGCTCTTTTCAAGACCCCTCCTCGGCATATGATCCTGAATGTGCATCTGGTCTTCAATGAGCCAAAGAAGACTACGTCAAACTTCTCCTGATCTCACTCCACTGCCTCCCAGTAGCTGCCAGAATCAGATTTAAGGCTTTGACGCTGCCACTGGAACGGCACCCACCTACGAGTGTATGATCCCTCCCGCCAGTCACGGTCTTGCATCGTTGCTCCTTCACAATGAGGTACAAAGTTGCTTTCCAAAACCTTCACCGTCTCTGCTCATCTCTGGTGGAAACAGCTGCCAACCTCTGATCTTCTGAGAGCATCATGACTTTCAAGAAGCAGCTGAAAGCCACAAGCACAAAAAAACAACAAAAAAAAACACAACAACACTTATTTTCTGCATTTTACCTTTTGTTTCTTAATAAAAGGTTAGTATACCATGGACACTGTTAGCTTTGACGGCTTCTTACAGTATGTTCTTCATTTATTTATCACCTGCCACTTTTTTATCCAACATACTAAAACCGAATCCAAAAAATACACTTTAAAGCTTCAACTCTTTAACAGCCTAAAAAATAAAAGTTCCAAATAAAATAAAAATAAAGTTTTTTATTTTATTAATTAATTAATAAAAAATAAAAAAAATGTGGGTTTGCCAAACAACTTAAAAGAACCACCTTTTCTTACTGTGAAGAGCATTTTTAGGGATGCACGATATTAGACTTTTGTCAATATGCTGATTTTTTTTATGATATCATTTTGGCCAATATATATTTCCTTTTGTTTTGAAAACACCATGTCTCCCCTGTGCAGAAATTATAAACAAATTATTTTTAACTTTGGTTAGATTTGAGCAAAAACGTATTTGTTAGAACTAATAAACATTATTAAAGTTATTTTTTTTTAATAAGAGTACGTTGAAAGCTTTGAAAATAGCTATAATAAAATCAGTCTCCACTGTTTCTTTTTCTTTTCTTTTTTCAGACGGATGCAGGTGAAACCTTAACGTTTTATTTGTAGATTTAACATGAACAGATGATATAAAGCAAAAGAGCTGTAAAAATTCCAAAATTCTTTTAGAGCTCCTTAAGTTTACATAATCCATTAAAAAAAAAAAAAAAGATATATAATTAATGAATAAATCAGTATATATACAATTTTTATTTAAAAAATTGTAAGAAGCTAAAGGTCTTATCAGCAAGGCATCTCGGCACAATTTTTTTCAAATAGGCCTATGCCGATGTTTACATTTTAAGCCTTTATCAGCCGTTCCGATAATATCGTGAATCCCTGCATTTTAATAAACTAAAGAACCTTTTTTCACTAAAGAACCTTTTGTGCAATAGAAAAGCTCCATGGATGTTCCTAATAACGAACCTTTATTTTTAAAAATGATCCCTAAATCCCTAATGCACAATAGCAATATAAAAGCTGGCCTCAGCAAACACTTCGAACAATTCACTGATTACCTGGATTCTCATTAACTGATCCAACAGAAACAATGTGCAAGTAAAGAAGCACATGCTGTAATACCAGCTCCAGTTTAACCCTGACTCAAGAACAGTCCGTGTACATTTCCCAAATGAGTTGAACTCCCCTCAGGCATCTGATACGGAATATGAACTCCTGCTTTACAAGCTCAACATCCACCTACGTTTCTTATAAAACAACATATTTAATCTTCTGCCCTATGCACACTTGTGTCAGGGATGGTGAAATGTTACAGAGACCTTTAGCACCATTTAAGCGTCATTACCCAAGGCAACCTCCCTCTCTTGTGGTTTATACTTTTACCTTTTTTTTTTTACTTTCAACATTATTGCAGTAAGGAGAGACCTTCTCTAGAAGAAATTGCGCAACAGATTGAATGAAATGATAAGTAATGACACTTCACTGATACACAGAAGACAGCAGCATGATTCTCAGACAAATCACATCCCAATTTTTCCAAAATGCATGCTTTAAAATGCATTTAGTATGACCTGAAATGAAAATGCAATGCAACAGACCATTTTAAGTGTGCCATCAAGAAACTTTAGACCATTATTGGCAGGACTCAATGAGATTATAATTTTATGCATTATATATAATTGAATATATTATATATTAATTATAATTTATACAATTATTATTTATCGCCTCTTAAAAATCATACTCAGAAGTAATTATTACGAGTGACATTAACTAAACGACTAGTTCTACCACAAGGCAATGACGTGGGCCTGTGTCTAGTTAAAAAAAACTATACAGTGGTGGCCAAAATTTCTTTATCAATTAACTTCTATTAACTAAATTAAATTAACATTTGGTGTGAGCATCCTTTGCGTTTAAAGCAGCCTTTGCCCTCGGTGCACTTGCACATAGTTTTTCTATTGAGGTTTCTAGAAGCATCTCTGGAAATGTAAACTGATATTTCCTACTGTCACACTACAGCAAAAGATAGAAATAACCGAATTAAAACTATTTTTTAGCTGCTGAAAATACTAGTGTTCTAATATATATATTTGGCCGAGAAACAACTATTTGAAAATCTGGAATCTGAGGATGCAAAAAAAATCTAAATATTGAGAAAATTGCCTTTAAAGCTGTCTAAATTAAGTTCTTAGCTATGCATATTACTAATCAAAAATTAAGTTTTAAAATATTTAGGAAATTTACAAAATATCTTCATGGAACATGATCTTTACTTAATATCCTAATGATTTTTGGCATAAAAGAAAAATCGATAGCCTAATTTAGACCTATTTAGGCATTTAGATAATTTAGGCTATTGCTACAAATATACCCACGCTACTTATGACTGGTTTTGTGGTCCAGTGTCACATATACATACATATATATACATATATATACACATATATATACACATACACATATATATACATATATACACCTATATATACACTGTAAAAAATGACCGTGAATTTAACGGTAAAAGACTGTAAAAATGCTACAGTAAAAACCTGTTAAATGGTTAACGGTAAATTCCCCTACTATATACGGTGAAAAACTGTATTGGACATTACATGTATTGGACATGAATTTTACGGTAGTATACCGTTATTGGAAGTGAAAAAGACTAATTTACAGTGAATAACCGTAAATTGACATTCCCAGAATTCCCTGAATTGCATTTCAAATTTGATGTTTTTTTTTTTGTTGTTGAAATACTTCAGTACTTCAATAGGTTGATATATTAACATTATATCATTATATCAGTTAATTAAATTACGGTATTTAACTGTAAATTTAAGTTAAAACCGTAAACCTTAAAACGTTGCTACCATATTTTTTA